>NC_142179.1:36177500-36477500 GCF_026936395.1 Plectropomus leopardus
GCTCATTAACACATGCAAGCTGCCCCTCCCCTGCTGGGGCTTAGTGTGCCAGCTACTGTCAATCAAACAGACCCATCACCACCCCCTCAGCTGCTGAGAGGAAAAAGAGCATTTCTGTTGTTCCTCTAGAACCTTTTTCTTACTTGGGTAAGTATTTCACAAATAAAAAGAAAAAAAACTAGGCCGTCTCTGCAGCAGGCAGACAAATACTTTTAAAACTGGTGCTACATGACCAGAGAAAGCAGAGAAAAATGACACTTTTGCTCAAGAGGTAGAAAACCTACAACTATCAGAATGCATCTGGTGGATGACATATGCGACCTTGCCCGATCGACAGTTGCTTAGTATTACCATTTTATGTTGGGTTTTTTTGGCCCCAGTTTTCACTATGCAGGAAGCAGGATGGCATCCACTTCCTCTTTACAAATTCTGGCCATTATGGTGGTATAAAAGTATGTTTTGGAAAACCTTTTAGGTAAGAAATAGGCAGTGCAGGAACATAACATTGATTTATATTCAACTGGCACTGCCTAGTTTAATAGTTTAAAGAGATTTCGGTCCGAGTTTGAGAAAGAGAGAGAAGGATGGTTTCATGTCTCGATCTGCAGAATACTCTCCATATCTGTGGTTGGCGGCAGGTGGTGGGCAACATGAAAAGCCCCGAGCACCAGCAAAACACCTCAAAATGATGTAAACTGCATTATTTTAAGGGGGAATATCGAGATGGAGAAAAGTTTAACACAGTCATCTACACATATTAACTACATTAGACTTTCCATTTACACTCAAACGCAAATTTAAATTGCGAACAACAAATACTGCTAATGGAAACACGCTAATTTGAAAATACTCCTATCCCATTTATCACAAAAACGTTTTTACACTCGCATGAGGTGGTATTGCAGGCAATTCAGGGTAGACATATTTTGCAAAACTGCAATGTAAACACTTTTTAGTCTTTTCTAGGTCACATGATGCTATGGCTATGTACTTGTCAATAGGAACTGGCTCCCTCATGATGCAGCAAGAGCTACAAGAGGTGTTATTGCATTGCATAACTCCTCAAAAGTTGAGCGGATCATCCGGAAGTTTTGAATCGACAATTCCTCTGTGAAATCGTGGACTATCAACTCTATGACTTTCTCCAAGATAATAGTTTATTCGAGGACTTTCAGTCAGGCTTCAGACTTCATCATAGTACAGAGATGGCGCTAGCAAAAAATAATAACGACTTATTGATTGCTCCTGATACAGGTCTAGTCTCTGTTTTAATCCTATAGATCTTAGTGCCACATTTGACACCATTGACCATCAAATCTTACTGCACAGACTGGAACAGTTAATTGGCCTTAAAGCAGGCATGTCAAACCGGTCCACAGGGGGGCCGGTGTGGCTGCAGGTTTTGTTTCCAACCAAGTAGCAGCACACCAGACTTGACTCATTTAATCAACTGATCTCCGTCTTCAGACAGTTGATTGGTCAAACTGTGTGCTCTTGGTTGGTGGGCACAAAAACCTGCAGCCACACCGGCCCCCCTGTGGACCAGTTTGACATGCCTGCCTTAAAGGAACAGCACTAGCCTGGTTTAAGTCATACTTATCAGATCGTTCCCAATTTGTTCACATCAATGATCAATCCTTCGTGCATACTAAGGTCTGCTATGGAGTGCCACAGGGTTCTGTGCTTGGACCAATCCTTTTTACTTTATATATGCTTCCTCTAGGCAACATAATTAGAAAACACTCTACAAATTTCCACTGTTATGCTGACGATACGCAATTATATCTATCTATGAAACAAGATGAAACTAATCAGCTATCTAGACTTCAAACATGTCTTAAGGATGTAAAAGCCTGGATGAGCCGTAATTTCCTGATGTTGAATTCAGACAAAACTGAAGTCATTGTTCTTGGCCCAAACACCTCAGAAGCTCCTTTTCTAACGATGTAATTTCTCTAGATGATATTACCTTGGCCTCTAGCACATCTGTAAGGAACCTCTGAGTTTTATTTGATCAAGATTTATCTTTTGCCTCCCATATAAAACAAACTTCAAGGATGGCTTTCTCTCACTTGTGTAACCGCAAAAATTAGACATATCCTCTCCCAAACAGATGCTGAAAAATTAGTACATGCATTTGTCAACTCTACGCTGGATTACTGTCTCCCTATTATTCGGTTGCCCCAACAAATCACTTAGGTCTCTCCAACTGGTGCAGAACGCTGCTGCTCGTGTTTTAACACGAACCAAGAAAAGGGACCATATTTCTCCTTTTTTAGCTTCTTTGCACTGGCTCCCCATGAAATCCAGGACTGAATTTAAAATCCTTCTCCTTACTTACAAAAATCTAAATGGTCAGACTCCATCCCATCTGTTGCAGCTCATAGTTCCTTAACAACGTCCCAAAGTTTCCAAAAGTAGAATGATTGTATTTAATTTGTTATTTATGACATCAATTGCACGTCTGTCCGTCCTGGAAGAGGGCTCCCTCACTATCCTCTACCGCTCTTCCTGAGGTTTCCTCCTTTTTTTCCCCCCTGTTATAGGGGTTCTTTTTTTGGGAGTTTTTCCTTGGGTGATGTGAGGGTCTAAGGGCAGAGGGATGTCGTACACTGTAAAGCCCTCTGAGGTAAACCATGTTTTGTGATAATGGGCTCTATAAATAAAATTGACTTGCCTTGACTATCACCTCCAAGAAATCCCTTATATGTGTAAGGGGCTAGCCTTTCCATTATCACTCGCATAACACACCTACATGGCCTTTGATTGGAAATAATGATAGCTAGTGCGATGTCTGCAGTAGAAATAAAGCAGCTGTTTTGAGCATCCATCGCCATGGTTACTCGAATGTTATCATCAGAGAAGTCGCATAACATCACTCAGTGGAGTCATCTAGCAATTGTGTTTTATTGACATTTTGAAAATATCACTTAAGTTTTGTGCAAAGCTGTAATGGAAACCCACCTATTGTTTTGATACAAAGCTGTTTGAAAATCTGTAGTATCCCCTTCATGACAAGTAACTTTTAACTTTTAAATAAATTTGGCAAATTTTTGACTACAAAATAAGACAAATTGTGATTTCAGGTGAACTTTGAAGGAGAATAGGGGCTTTACAGTATGGTCTCAGGACATGATCAGGATAATTCTTCCCTTGCATGAGGTGCTGAAGCCTAGACAGACTGCACAACCAGAAACTAACCTGCAGCATCTCTGACTACAACAACAACAACAACAGGCAGGCTGCCTCTGCAGAACACTGGAGTCTCATTTTAGTCTCTGCATCACATGAAGTGATGAAACCAAGCTGTTTGGACAGAAACATCACCCAGGAAGCATCCATGAAACACTGAGCCAGGCCAGAGTGCTGCCTGGGCTGAGCTGAGCTCTGCTGGGACTCTGCACCTGCCAACAACAGGGCCTCTGTGGGCCGTTTCACTCGTGTCAACCCGGCGAGCGCTCGCGAATCAGCCCGCCACAAAGCCTCGTACATACAAACACAGTTACGTTTCTTCCCGTCTGAATCCCGGTCTGGCCTCCGTTATCTTTTCCCGTTGCCACTCCTCAAACAGTCAACAAACCGAGCGGCGACAATACACCGTCCCTCACGCCTCCCCGCAGCCGTCAGCCGCTCGGTGTGTCGACGGGCTGATGGCGGTGTCAGCTAACAACCGGCGGAGGACCGACAGCAAACTCACCTGCTATCAGCAGCGATGTTGCTGCAGGCTGCGGGTCCGCTCCGCCGCTGCCTCACCAGCCTCCATCTTCCCTGTAGCGGCTGCTGCCTCTGTGTGTGTATGTGTGTCAGCGAGTGTGTGTGTGTGTGTGTGTGTGTGTTCGGCAGCCTCCCAGCCCCTCCCTCCCTCCTCCCACCGCCGCCGTCACATCATCACAGGACACAACAAACAGCCTGTCCACTGTTGGACTGTTGAAGACGTGCACTGGAGCACTTTGCAGCACTTTTTAATTCCTGTCAGGTTTCACAAGCTTCAAAAATATGGAAATCCATATTGTTTTTTAACCCTTTGAAATCTAAGTAATTTCTTTCAAAATCACGGGATGAAGGCAACGAAATGGCCCAAAAATTAGCAAGAAAATAGTAGGGGAAAAAAGCTACAAGAAAATTAACTAAAAACGGTTGACTGAACTAACTAAAAATAAGAAGCATGAAAATGAACCCAAGATATTATATTTATATTATATGAAGTCCACTGCCCTATCACCAGACTACAGAGCAGCTTCATTCCCAGGCAGTAAGACTCATCAGCTCCCCCTTCAACTTCACAAGATGTAGCAGGATTTAAGGACCAATTTTATCTACCTTGTGCCTTGAACCTTGCATATTAATTAAATCTAAAGTTTTCTTAACATTTTCCTTTGTTTTGATAATATCTAATAACCTCCCTACAGCTAATATTCAAGTCGTTTTCTTGTGTCCCACATCTTCAAAAGAAATCAAACTAATTTCCTCAGGTTCCAGAGGTTTGAATGCTTGTGAAAGGCATCTGAACTATATAGGGTTGAAGGTCCAAATCAGATTTCATGAAATAATCCTGTAAAACCAGAGTTTAAAAAAAATTCCTACACAGTGCATCCTGAATCAGAATCTGTCATTTTTCTCATTTTGTTAATCTTGTACCAAATTTGTTCTTTTTTGCCATAAAATAAATAAAATGACATTTTATGATGTGCTTTGTCTGTTTTGCAAATTTATTAAGAAGAGAAAACTGAAATATCACATTGAAAAACTCCATGGGTGTACATTGCAGTAGGGAGAGGGTGGGGAGCAGTATTGGACCCCTCTTTTATGGTCCAAAAACCTATGTAATAATAAAAGGGGGGGCGGCGGACATCAACAACAAACTGCACACGCTATAGTGTGTAAGTCTGATGGTATGGAAGCTGGAATGTTGTTTATATCCTTCAAGTTGTAGCAAATTACATCGAGGGTATGGAAACAAAAATAGGTTAAAAACTGAAAATGTGTGTACAATTTTTATAGTGGAGCTTAGAGTGTCTACTTTAAATATTACAAGAGGAGATACATTTTCAAATCTTGAGCTCCATAGGGTTTAATGGAGTTAAAAAATTATTTTTGAAATATCTTCAAAAAGTATAAATGACATTAAAAAAACCTCAACATTTAACATTTATTTTTTCCATACTTTGTTACTAGTAATTAATAAATAATAATAATAATAACAACAATAATAATACTAATAATACTAATACTACTACTACTACTACTACTACTACTACTAATAATAATAATAATAATATTAATCTATTTGTTTATTGCTTAATTATATACACATTTTTATTATAAATACATATCTTGATATTTATATTGCTTTGGGATGGACTGTAGAGCAGATTTTTGGCCAAAAGTATTTAACCCTAACTTTTTTTTAAATCCCTTTTTTGCGGTATTTTGTTGTATGAAATATTTTTGTTACAACCATCCAATTCATGAAGGGGACATATAAAAGATAAGAAAAAGCATTATGGTGTTTGTTCTACCTCAGGTATGAGGATCTGAGAATCTAAAACCCTTTGAAGGATTTGTGCTTGTACTAACTTAAAAAGATAACTTAAAAACACATCTAATTTATTCCTTCAAATGTTCAGTAACGCTTTTTTCTATTTTTGTTTCCTCTCGTCATCATGGTCTAATTGTTGTTTCAAATCCATTTCTGCCATTTTAAAACTTCAACAATTTAACTTTCAGACGCTGCTTTCAGACTTCTTTCACAAGCATTTACACCCCTGAAATCTGAGAAAATTGAAAATTGGTTTGATTTTATTTAAAAACATAGGAAAAAAAAAAACATAATGAGCAACTTGGAAGAAGTAATATCCTGCAAGGCAAGATCTGAAAATTAGCTTCGGGCATTATGAGATATTGTCAAAAAATGGGGAGAAAGGTCCAGAAACTATAAATTGGTATAAATTGGTATTAGTTCTTTCAAAAAACATGGGGAAAAGGGTAAGTTGCCAAGAAATGTCCCACAAACTAAAAACAAAATTAGTAAAAGGTGCTGGAGAAAATGACCTATTCATTTTAAAAGGGGGGGGGTTATTGGAAAATTATCAAAAACTAGGGAAAATAAGTATTTACAATAATGTCACAGAAAAAACAACATATTTTTAAAAATGTTCTGTCCTTTTTGTAGCCTTCTCTGCATTCTTTCCTAGAGCTTTATATAGTATGTACCTTTGTGATTGTGTTTCTTCTCTTCAAGCTCATCTCCAGTCCTTTTCTCCCACCCATCTGCTCTGAATTCCACCTTTTCTTCCTCCTCATCCTCCAAGTGGAATCTAGATCAGTAGTGTACAGTTGCACAATCATTTAGCAGCTCTTAAATTAGTGGCACCTTCACCACACACTTTCACATATGCATAGTCTCTGTGAAACTACAGTGTCCCCCATATTGCACATCTCCCCCTCCTTTATGTAGAACCCACACCACAGAAATGTGTATATATATATATATATATTGTTTTTTTCCCCCTGCCGAAAAAGGCAGGGGGAAAGAGAGAAAGAGCAATTTGGTGAGCGTTATAGAAGGCCTGAATATGAATATATGAATATATTCAGCCCTCTTTGTTTGCTAACATTATCGAACTTAGCACACAAAGCTAGCATTAGCTAATGTTAGTTACCATCTTACCTTGGAACAAACAAAAGTGTTTTCATCCATCTTTGATGGATTCAGCTGTTCAAGTGTTCTTCCTCACTGTTTTATCCATATTCGACATCTCTCTTCTTCTTCTCTCTTCCCCCTCTAAACTTTTTGGGTAAGGGCTGTCAGGTGCCATACACAGTGCTTCGGGACATTGGCTTCTGCTGACAGCTGGCCTCCTGCGCATAGTTACGGTTGCTAATGTAGGATCAGCTTGGCAAAGGGTCTGGCAAATAGTAGATTAGTAGAATAGTTTTTTGTTTGTTTGTTTTTTAAAGAAATATAGTCATAGTTGTTTGTTTTTTTAACATAATTGTAATGTTTTTTATTTTCCTTATTTTGTTTTTTATTTATTTATTTTTATAACTGTTCCTCTTTTTCATTTCATTACATTTTTTGTGGTAATTTTCTTGTGCGTATTTTTAGTAATTACTTGCTGATTTCTAGGTCATTTCAAGATGCTCATTGTCTTCTTAGTATGTTTTTGAAAAAAATTAAAAGAATTTGCCCTGGTTTCAAAGGGTTAATGTCTAATTCATTCATGCAGTAGTTCAAGTGATCCAGGCAGACAGACAGACAAACACATAAACACACACACACACCTCAGACTTTAAATAAATAGCAAGTAAAAATTTTTTTATCCCAGATGAGCTTTATTTCTTGGTAAGCAGATGACAAAACATTGAAAGTGAAGATAAAAGACTTGAAACTCTATAAATAAATAGAAAATTAATGAGATGCTAGGGATTATTCATGAAGGACATACCCTCCACGGAAGTAAACTGAAGAATAAATTAGAAAAAAACAGAAGCTACATTATTCTTTTTAAAAGCTTGTTGAACCTTTAAAAAAACATTTCTGCATAGATAGTCTTGTATTCAAAGTTTGTGTTCTAGGTCTGCAAGGTTGTTAAAATCCCCCCACCGTACAGTTCTGATATGCACCCGTTCTCGATGACCAACCCTAAAGAATACATGGCTCAAAAAGACTGGTTTCAAGATTATCTATGATCATGTACACAGTGATTTGAGGTGATAAAGCGCCTTACGTCATAACTCTTACATTGTAGTTTCTAAGAAAAGCTAAGTACAACGTGGTAAGGGTTACATGGAAGCACATGGGGACAGTGTGATGGGGAGCCAGGGCGATTATGGCGAGCCAGCCTGTAGACAGTGGCCACTGAAACCAAATATAGCATTTCCCCCTCACAGCCGCCATTTTGTCTTCAAGAACAAACCAATCTATTCAAACCTCTATATACAGATGTGACAGTACCCAAACTGAACCAAGGGCCCACTGGGACGCCGATGCTCCTGTCGCATTTCAATGTGATCAGGGATGCATGTGACCACATAGTACATATAGTGAATGTGTCCATGGCTACACTGATGGAACAACATCATCTGTGCAACATTATTTGTTCACTTGTGTGCCGATATTGTCATTGGCAAAGCCAAACAACAAGTAACAACAACCCAAAACATCCACAGGCAACAAAACAATGGATCCTATACAAACTGTAATCCATTATGTTTTCTAGGCAACTATCTGGAATACAGGGTAACTTCAGACTTGTTAGATTCAAATTCAAGAATACAGTTCTTCCCTTATCGATACAGATGAGACGATGGGGTGGGAAGAGTTATCGATTCCACCTTCTACATTATTGAAGGGATGGACTGTGCAGATACAGCATGTTACAACTTTTACAGGAGTGCTAGAAATGATTCCTTAAAGGGGTAGTTCAGATGTTTTGAAGTGGGGTTGTATGATGTACAGTACTTATCCAAAGTCAGTGTATTACACATAGTAGATGTCAGTCAGCATGCCCCCAGTTTGGAGAGGCAGCCTGGAGTTTGACGTGGAACCTCGGAAATGTACTGCTGTAGATGGGGGCCAGCAACAATATGTATTTTAGCCACCTAACATAATGATGTTAGGTGGCTAAAATACAATGATGCAAGCACCAGGGGAGAATCGATTTATTGATGGAAGTATGCCAGAGTTCTCTGCAGTAGATGGCATTATGGCCCCTTTCAGCTAGTTGCTAGTGGACCCTCTTCTGTTCGACCGAGTACATCACATACCAAACAGGATGCAAGCGGCAAACAGGTTGCATTTCAAACAGTGACATGCTACTTTTTCGGTACTGTACATTTTATACATATTCTATGTTTTACTTTGTACCTTCATCTTGGGGGAAGAATGGACCATGTGGAGCAAGCCTAGGCCAGTTCATGTCCGACTGAGGTATATACATGAAAGAGTAAATCAACCCCAAACAGCAATTTCTAGGTGTGTTAGTCTGACTATGAGAAATTTGACTTAAAACCAAAACCATTTCAGTCGGACTAGCATGTTTACATGTGTCTCGGTCTCGGTCGGACTAACATGACATAACATGACTTTTTCTAACATCATGTACATGTTCAGAGTGATTCTGAGCTAGAAAATGAAGCCATTATATTGCTCTCTTCAGATCCTGACTCATTGAGAAAAACAGTGATTTAACATCCCTGAACACAGGAGCTACAGGTCCACCTGTGCCTTGATCAGTTAGTTTGTGTTGTTGTGTGACTTTGGTGTTTAAAAGGGTTCATTCAGATCCACCAAAACCATACAATAACACAAACAAACTAACTGAAGAAGGGGCAGAAGCTCCATTGTTCAGCAGACTAAAATGACTGTTTTTGTCAATTAAGTCTGGTGGCTTTGAGATGGGGAACTGAAGCTGTTAACAAATTCTCCATTGAAAAAGACTGAATAATGGAAATGTGGAATAGTGAAAATACTCTCAATATAGCATACACTTAAAAATGATATAGATTTTTTTTTACGTGGCTAAAATATGTTTTGTTGCTGGCCCCCATTTACAACAGTATATTGCTTAGCTTCTCTGTGTGCAGACAGTCATCTACTGTATGGAGTACACTGAGTATGGATAAATACCCCATACAACCCCACCTCAAAAAAATCCAAACTATCCCTTTAAAACAAAGAAAGAATGTAGACTTTGACCTTCTCGATGTTACCTCTATTTTTGTACAAGGTAGTGACATAAAGCAGCTACTGTTAACTAGCCTGGTGCAAAATAACAGACAATATTTCAAAAATAGTTTAGCAATAATACCCCACAAAACAATGATTGCCTATTATCATCAAAGAGTCCAAAGTGCTGTTCAGTGTTCACCTGTTGCACACCACACACCTGTAACAGATGAAGTAGTTGTAGAAACGGCAGCATGTAGCACCAGTGTGAATGTCGGGGGAGACTCACTTCCCTAGCACTCCGTCCTTCAAAGTCCAACATCAGTACCGCTAAACTGGTAAAGCTAACATTTCTCTGCTTATAGACTTAGTGCTTCAGGTTGGCAGAAGGTAAGACTTGCAAGTTAGCCATGGCTTTTCACAGAGCAGACATAAGCTGTTGTTCAGCTAACGACTAGCTTTTTGGCTTTCTGTTGCAAGCTACTGTAACTTAGTACTTGGCTACATAGTTCGGACTTACTGACAATGTTCAGCAGTATAAAAATCAACCAGGAGCAGCAACCAAGGACCAACAGAAGAACAGAGAGAAAATTACATGGTTAATAAATGTTACCACCTTCAGAGTGGAAATCCAAGGATTTTCTAAGAAAACAAAAAGTTTTGACTGTGCTTAAAATCTGCCACTGCAACAGGTGAGTGCTGAGAGAATTTCAACACACTGATTCAAAAAGAAAAAGAAAAAAAGTCTTTCACAGAGCCAATGTCATTCTGTTCTAATCTTTTCTAAAAAAAAAAAAAAAAAAAAGATTTAAAGGTCCAGTTTGTAGGATTCAGGGGCATCTATTGGCAGAAATTCTATAATATTCATAACAATGTATTTATGAGGGTATAACCTAAAAAAAGAATATTTTCATTTTGTTTTATTAATTGTGCTGATTAAATCTACATATGGAGTCTGCCATACTGTTTCTACAGTAGTCCAGAACAGACAAACCAAACACTGACAAAGACTTTTCAATGATCTCTGGGACACACTGGCCACTTCTGCACTGTGTCTTCAAGGCAGGAATTTCAGTCTGTTATGCCGCCTTGTCGCTCTGTACTCTGTAAGGTACTATCGGAGAATGGTAAGTAATGCTAAGCAACAAAATATTATTAAAACTCAACTCCTTTTATGAGAAATCATATCTCATCACTTGTACAGTAACAATTGGCCATGAAATTAATTTTTCCTCCATTAAAGCTAAAAATCCCCCTTTTATTTCATATTGGCATTTTTCCCAATGTCACTTTTCATGTCAGAGTTGTGGCCACCACAACTCTGAAAGATAGGAACTTTGACTAAAAAAATTGACCTCAATAAAACCATTACTGTGCAAATAATGATGAAATAACACTTCAAAATAATTAAGTTTTTACGATTTATTAAATAATGTCACAATTTATTGAGTCATTGATATATTTTACTCTATTTATCATTATTCTATTTATTTGTTTAAGTATATCTATCATACTGTCCACTTTGGAAATCCATACGTAGGATCCAGCCAGTGTGATATTCAGTGAGTCAACCTCAGTGAATTCTGCTCTGCTCTCACCTCTGCAAAGACATTGTTCCTCATTCTGTGGCAGCCTCATATAGTTTCTCTGCTGAAATATTTGATCAGAAATGAAGATATACTCAGATGAATGCCAAACTGGCAATAAAAAAAAAGCAGTGGCAATTTGACCTGAGGCATTGAGACACCTGAAACACGAACAGAATCGACCTACAGACACAGCGAGCCAACAGGCTGCGTGTGTGTGCAGATTTCCATTCTGAAGGGGCACTGGCTCAGATGAAGCTCAAGAGTATCCAGATGTTTCCGAGGAAGTAGAGACAGTGTCGTCAAAACCTCCTAACTCTAAGACCCCGTCCTCTCTCCTCACTGTGAGGAGGACAGGACAGTAACCACGCTGCACCATGACTGCTCTCTAAAGTCAGCACTGCATCTGAAGCACTACTAGTTAAAGTCAGCACTACAGGTAGGTAAGCTGATCCTAAATCTGTGTCTAAAGGCAACTTCAATGTTGAGAAAGATTGATGGGGCTTACTGTTCCTCTCCCTCTCTCTCAAGGCTGCTGACCAATGACGGTGTCTAACCACTTCTTGTACGCCAGGGCGAAACGTCTCTGCTCGGGACTGCTGCAGCTGTCCAGGACGCTGCTCACAAAGCTGTGCTCAGAGGGCAGGGCGGGGGGGCTGGGCAGCAGGACACCTCTCTTCAGTCGCTTACTGTCGCGCGGGTCTGGCAAGGATGCCCCGTCTACCTCCATAGCTTCAGCAGCCTGCCCCTGTCCATTCACACCCTCCCCCCTGCCTGCACAGCCCTGACCGCTGACCTTGGGCGGGCCTGGCTCGCTGCTGTTCAGGTGGACTGACGTGCTGCCTCCATTGCTGCTGCTGCAGTGGTGCTGGTGTTCTTTCCTCCAGTGGTGACATAAGTAGAAGACATGTCGCCTGGAAGGGGTGAAAACGTGCATCCGACAATGTATTACTGAAATGTATTCTACAAACAGATCGTCTACAAACTGTACTTGTTTTGCTGGCTTTTATTGGACCATGCTAAACTCCCATGTTTAACAGCTGTGAGCCAGCAGCCCTCCGAAAAGAAGTCCATGCTCCCTTAGTTTTTTAAAAAAAATTTCAACTGTGCAATACTGAAATACTAGTGGGAAGAAAATACTAGGGATGCATCGATTTATTATATGAACGTTGGTATTGGTATTGGTAACGTTGGCTGATAGTCACCTTGTTGATTGTCATCAACAAATCAATTCATAAATTGACATTCATCGATGGCAGTGGCTGATGTTTGGTTGGATGGCAGCATGCGAGGCCAGCTCAATAAACATGAAACTCTGTGAGTGAGTGATGAAGTTTGCAGCACTGGTCAGAGTGACAGATGATGTGACGTCGCTGTTTCCCCATTGGCTGTTGCTCTTTCAAAGTAAAAAGGCGCGGACATGCTGACGGTCATGTATTACTGTAATGTTATTCCTCATTCTCTGTAGGCAGTGTAACATGGCAGCATGGTGGAAATTGCAAGCTAGACAGCTAAAGAGCCATCCGCGGTCATTATGTCAGTTTTGGACACTGGAGAGAGAAGATCTACTTTTCAGTTTGTGTGAGGAACAGTCGGGTCTGCATGACACAAGCCTTACATTCATTTAGAAGTTATTAACTTATCAGTGTTACAGTGTCAGAGCGGGTGGCGCTGCCAATCTAGAGAAGAGAGGAAGGAAATCAGACACTGATTTTGAACTGAAGTGAATATTACGTGTTACAGAGTTGCCGCCACAATGACAAAATTCTCCTTTTGTTATTCAGAAGCTAAAATACAATTCACAAACAGACGATGCACATCAGTGTCAGCGAAGTTTGGCTCTGATAGCAGCCGAAGGCAGCACAGCCTCTGCCAGCCACATGGGGATGTTCATCTCCGGGTCCAAGCAGAGCTGCAGAGCGAGGATGTGTTAATGATCAGTGGGTGTAGCTCTAGAGAAAGCAGCTCCCCTCCGCTGTGTGACAGCGTCTAATGTTGAGTTTAATGTTTTCCATTTTAACATACAGCGACATGAATTTTGAGCTGGACCGCAACAACGCGTTTCACACACCGCCCTCCCAACCACACTGTGGGTCGCCAAAGCTTCCCAGGGGATTATGAAGCCTTCTTAATTTTAAGGGGAGCTGAAAAACATAAAAAATATATCAAATAAAATGATCAATAGGCCTATCTCAGCATTTAGTTAATTTCTGTGAAGATAACTAAATGCAAATGTATCTTTTTAAGTTTACATCAATGTTCAAGACATACTTTTTTTTAATCTCACAGTGAAGACCTGAGCACAAGGTGTATACACAAAACCTTCACTCTCTGCTAAACAGACTCGTCCTGTCATCGAAAAGATGGTCAAGCAAAAGGAATTTCTCAATAAAGAAGCCTTTAAAGAATGTATGATTGTAGGTATATAGAATCATATAGCAAGTCTCAAACAATATCAGGAAAATTCATCTCTGATGCAATATTCCCAGCAAATAAAATGCTCAAAATTCATCATTTGGCCTAGTTTGACATAATCTCACACAAATTTCCTGCAGTAGGCATTTGGGTTAATTGTACAGTTTATCAGTTGTTGTCAGTTGTTAATGTTATATATTTAATATAATACGAAATATCCCTAAAATATGTCTTCAGTTTACTCAATGATAGTGAAGAAGTCCCTGAAGAAAAAGGTTGAGAACCACTGTACATGGTCGGCCAAATACGAGGTTTTAACCTGGTCTTGTTTCTCTTGTTCAGTTTCGCACCAGCTAAAAAGAGGGGACATTATAGATTAGGTACAAAAATTACAGTGACTGTTTGGCCAATGGACTCTCTGATCTCACTGCTGTGTGATGAGATGGTTAGAGGCAGCAGGCGTCCCGCGGATGACAGAAAATATGTTCAAGATGGACAGTGATCTTAACCAGGAGGCCCTCGGAATGAAAGGGCACAATAAACTCATTATCATCGCGTAAGAGCTCCATTATGATGCAGTCAAGCTCTATTCAATGAAAATTAGTATTGAGCAAAAGTTTTTTCTTCAAATCTGTACATTTGTCTTTTAACTGAAATATAAGGCTACAGATTGACCCCATAGTTTTAGATACTATTTTGTTGAAAATGTCTCAATTCCATAATTATAGAAACAGACGGGCTCAGAATCTTCATATTCCTTTGTAAAACGCTTCCTGTGGTCACTTTTCTGTCAAATATCCTGGAATCGTCTTATGGAATGAAAATGTTCATTTACTTGACTCTTCTGTGTCACTGAAAAAAAGCTCTGCTGTCAAAAACATCTTGTTTAGATCAAGAATGATCCCTCTATGATTGACGTTCACAATAACTATTCAGATTTTTATTTTTTAATCCTATACATACAGTATCTCACAAAAGTACACTCCTCACATTTTTGTAAATATTTTATTATATCTTTTCATGGGACAACACTGAAGAAATGACACTTTGTACAGCTTGCTAGTCAGTGTACAGCTTGTATAAGAATTTACTGTCCCCTCAAAATAACCATTAATGTCTGAACCAGTGGCAACAAAAGTGAGTACACCCCTAAGTGAAAATGTCCAAATTGGGCCAAATTAGCCATTTTCCCTCCCAGATGTCATGTGACTTGTTAGTGTTACAAGGTCTCAGGTGTATATGAGGAGCAGGTGTGTTAAATTTGGTGTTATCACTCTCACACTCTCTCATACTAGTCATTGAATTTTCAACATGGCACCTCATGGCAAAGAATTCTCTGAGGATCTGAAAAAAAGAATTGTTGCTCTACATAAAGATGGCCTGGGCTATAAGAAGACTGCCAACACCCTGAAACTGAGCTGCAGCACAGTGGCCAAGACCATACAGCAGTGTAACCTGACAGGTTCCACTCAGAACAGGCCTCGCCATGGTTGACCAAAGACGTTGAGTGCACGTGCTCAGCGTCATATCCAGAGGTTGTCTTTGGAAAATAGACATATGAGTGCTGCCAGCATTGCTGCAGAGGTTGAAGGGGTGGGGGGTCAGCCTGTCAGTGCTCAGACCATACACCGCAGACTGCATCAAATTGGTCTGCATGGCTGTCGTCCCAGAAGGAAGCCTTTCTAAAGATAATGCACAAGAAAGCCCGCAAACAGTTTGCTGAAGACAAGCAGACTGACTTAGGACATGGATTACCGGGACCATGTCCTGTGGTCTGATGAGACCAAGATAAACTTATTTGGTTCAGATGGTGTCAAGCATGTGTGGCAGCAACCAGGTGAGGAGTACAAAGACAAGTGTGTCTTGCCTACAGTCAAGCATGGTGGAGGGAGTGTCATGGTCTGGGGCAGCATGAGTGCTGCCGGCACTGGGGAGCTACAGTTCATTGAGGGAACCATGAATGCCAACATGTACTGTGACATACTGAAGCAGAGCATGATCCCCTCCCTCCGGAAACTGGGCCGCAGGGCGGTATTTCAACATGATTTCGACCCCAAACACACTTCCAAGACAACTATTGCCTTGCTGAAGAAGCTGAGGGTAAAGGTGATGGACTGGCCAAGCATGTCTCCAGACCTAAATCCTATTGAGCATCTGTGGGGTGTCCTCAAACGGAAAGTTGAGGAACGCAAGGTCTCTAACATCCACCAACTCCATGATGTCGTCATGGGGGAGTGGAAGAGGATTCCAGTGGCAACCTGTGAAGCTCTGATGAACTCCATGCCCAACAGGGTTAAGCCAGTGCTGGAAAATAATGGTGGCCACACAAAATATTGACACTTGGGGCACGATTCGGACATTTTCACTTAGGGGTGTACTCACTTTTGTTGCCAGTGGTTCAGACATGAATGGCTGTGTGTTGAGTTATTTTGAGGCGACAGTAAATTCTTATACAAGCTGTACACTGACTACTTTACCTTGTAGCAAAGTGTCATTTCTTCAGTGTTGTCCCATGAAAAGATATAATAAAATATTTACAAAAATGTGAGGGGTGTACTCACTTTTGAGAGATACTGTATACTGTGACACATATATACTTTTTTTATGTGTTTTCTGGGTGTGTTTTTTATATAAGCCAGTATAGGTTTCTACCAAACCCTCACATGTACATTTTATATGTTTTATCCTCATTGTGCTTTCTTTATGTGAAACAAATAAACTAAATTAAACTAAACTACTATCGTGTGTTGAATGTGACTTTGTAAAATCTAGTTTTTGGCCTGAAACTTGAATAAATACAGCTGTTTGAAAGAGAAATGTGTTGATGTTTTTACAGCAATAAAAATAGAAAGGAAATTATGATATACTATATTAAGTTTTTTACAAAGTTCTGTTTGCGAAACGTTGTTTGATAACTGTGTGTGATTGAATTTGTGCTCATTCAAAGAGCATAATGAAGAGCCGTAAGACTTTAAACAGCCACGGCACAAAAGGGGGAATTAAATAACAGCAAAAACAATCAGTATCAAATTGTTATTTTAAACATCATTACCGCCCCGAATTTCACTACTGAAGCATGTCTACTGCTCGGAAGAGATTACCGGCTTTTGGTTGCATTTTTTGACAGAAATTTAAAACTTTTAGACTGGACTGTTTGATTCAAGCAAAACACAAAAAAAGCTTCAGGGGACCTTCTCTGCTAGAGTTATGTATGTATGTATTATCAGCTGAATGAACAAAAAGTATCAAATGTAAATGTACATGCATAACATTAAATTATAGATTGATTTTTTTTTAAATTACTGAAGCATTCATGTTGCAGCTGGTTGAGACTAAAATGATTTAAAACTATCTAACCGTTGGGCTGTTCAACACAATAAAAACTCCCATCTTAAAAAGACAATTTTGTTTATAACAAAGTCTTAACAAATCTTTTTTTTTTAAACTGAGAAAATTGTTTTAATTCAACATATTTAAGAAAGGTATTTGAAATAAGTAATTCTTTAGAAATCAATGAAGACAAAAATTTTTTTTGCAATTAATGCATTAATTGTATTTTATAAGTTTATTGTGCTTTTTGCATGAAAAATCTCAATTTGTTAAGCATTTGGTGACTAGCTTTTAGACAATCTAATGAAGTAATGGCAGAAGGTAGTATAAAAGGGAAGTAAAATTACTTTAAAATTGTACTTCGACATTTCTTGAGTAAATTTACTTAGTTACATTCCCCCACTGCTTTTGGCCGATTTAAAGAATGCAAACACTGCAATCTCACAAATCTAAAAACCCTCAATGTCAGCAAAGAAAGGTGACAAATATCAATCTTTTGGCAGCAGGACATCCTTTTCAGGGCTTCATTGTGTTTTTTTTAACTGAAATAACCCATGCAACAAATATTCCTTCAAGCGTCACACCAGTGCTGCACTGTGCTTCTGATTATTTTCTTAATGTGGAGCAGTAGTTTCACAAGAAGCCGCTGCAAAATGATAAATGGTTTGTGTATTATTCACCTCTGTGGTCTCACCTGTGACTCCAGAGCGCTTCGTGACCAGGGAAGGACTGGATGAGGTCTGAGCACAGCTCCATCTCCTGGTGGAAGAGCTGAAGGACCGTAGTAAAGCTGAGCTGTCTCTCCTCCTCGGCAGCTGCCTCTGCTCCCGACAGCTCCCCGTTGGCCTGGCTGTGGCTGTGGTGCTGGGGACTGCTTCTGGGGGCTGTGCTGCAGCAGTGCTGGGGTGAACTGGTGGTGGAAGCTGGAGTCTGGGAGAGCTCGGTGATCAGCTCCTTGAGAAGGAACTGGCGGTAGTGGAAGCCACTGTGGTCAGACACATGCATGGACACCCAGAGGCGCATAGACGACAGCTCATCGTGGAAAACCTGTGTGCAAACATGGCAGTGAGCGCAGCTGTTTGTCAACAACACAGGAGTAATATGAAGGAAATCCAAAACATATTTATAAGACTATCTTTATGTCAATTTTGCCATCAGGTGTTTTAATCAAGGTGTATTATATAAGCAGCTCCAGACCCTTTTCTGTGCTCTTGCTTTTCATTTATTCCACCTTCTATTTATTTTTTTACTGCATATTATGGTTGTTATTTCTTATAAACTTGTTTCATGCTTCTTTTGCACTTTTGCTTTTTTGCCCTTTGTTGTTAAATATTTCTTTTCCATTTATATTTCTTTTATTTCTTTTCCACTTCTAGCTTGTCTGCGACTTATTTTCAGAGTTATGGTATAATGTGCTGTATAATACATTTATTGTATTGTAGTGTAGTGTATTGTATTTTATGTTGCATTTTGTTTTATAACTTAATTTTTATATTTATAAATAAAAATATGCCTATATATTGTTAGGTTTTATTTTTTAGCACTCAATGCAAATAAAGCACATTCAGCTGCATTTTTTGTATGAAAATTGTTAAACAAATGAAGATAATTATTACTTTTTGCTATTATTATTATTATTATTACTGTTATTATTATATCATGCACTGCATTGAGTAAATGTTATGCAAAATATTCAGATAGATTTCATAACTGCGTCATGATTTTTTTTTTTTTTTAAACCTCTCAACAACTCAAGCTCCCACTTTTGACCCAGGCACTGACCTCATTCAGTATCCCAGTGGGGTGAGGGTTGCTATAAATGTGTGCAGGAATTTCCCAAATTATAAGTGCTAGATTTGTGAGAATCAATAAACTCATGTGCAATACCCACAATCCTACACTGAAATCCAGGCCTGTATGCATGCTGACTAGAGAGCAGTTTGGGCTCATGGTGTTCAGTGTCTGAAAATGCACTGATGGCATTTGAAGGAATATGGAATATGGAATCTCATCCTACCTTGACGTTGCCCTTAGCCATGTGCTGCAGCACCCAGATGCGGTGGGACCAGGCATTGTAGTTGCTGGGGTAGCGGCAGGCGGCGTCAGAGCACACCTTCATCTCTTGATGGAGCGTCCGGGCCAGATGGTCACTGAGCTGCTGGCTCCTCTCTGCATCAGCCTGCTCTGCTTCACCCTGCTGATGCTTCCTGCCGTGGCCCCCGGCAGAGAACTGACGCAGGATCTGCTGCAGAACCCAGCGTCTGCAGGGAGACAACAACTGCTGTTTCAGGTGAATCCATTAACCTGATGTTCTGTTACTGCTGCGGACAATCACAGTGTGTCTCCATCTGCCACTGAAGCTGTGACATGACATCATACTCAGCAGCCAAAAGGGGACATCATTTTGTACTCTAACAGCATGTACCAGGTGTAAAACTGCAGCCTGAATGTGCAAAGAATACAAAGAATGCAAAGTGCAGCTGATGGATATGCAGAGGTCCTCTTTTATGAGAGCGTTGGACAAATGGAAAATGTGACCTTTCCGTGATGTGTCGCTGCATCTCAGCCACTGAATGAGACAAATGATAGATGAATAAAAGACTACTTTTATTATCTGAAAGTCAAAAGTCTATGTTCTAAATTAGGTGACACTGACTATCAGAGAGACTGAAGCAGAGCAATGCTGAGCACCAGCCTTCACCTTACTCTTATATGGTTCTGTCTTCATTTAATTCTTCTCTTCCAAGGATAACTGCCATTTTTCATCATTAACTTCATTTATCCAAGTTGGGGGTAACGTGAGACATGAAACAACATTTTTTTTATTGTGTTCTTTGTAGACACACTTACAAGGAGCCCTATTATCTCATTAGAATCAGTTTAAAAGCCCAGTCAGATTAAACATGATCCATATTAACACCTCAGTCAGCTTAAAGAGGCACAAACCCATTCAAATTTTAAGCAGTTACAGAGGGGTAGTTTAAACCTTTTCATAAACTGCTCAAAAGAAAATTTGTATTATGGAAATGATGAACCTGCTTCTTCTCTGGCTGCGTTCTTTCTGTGCACACTCCATCCTCACGTAAGGGAACCTGACATGATACAACACTGTTGTTTAATTATAGGCATCAAAGCAACAGCAAATAGTGCCCTAAAATAACCATTTTAGCCGTTAGTTTGACTTCAGTTTTGGGGTTGAGGGGGCAGACAAGATACTCCAGCAGCTTGAATAGCCTTGTAACCATAGTAACTCACTCCTCTGTGGGTGCGTGAGAGGAGAAGAAGAGAGCACTGTGCTGCTGTCAGAAGTTATCTGTTATTTACTTTTCACTGCCAGAAAATGCACTTGTGACGTGAGAGTGTGTGAAAATGTGTGTCAATTGCGTGTGGCTCATGGTCAATGTGAGATTTGGCAGCCCTGTCAAGGGTTGTTCACCTGCGTCGGCGCATGTAATCAGCAAATCATATTGGAGGACATCTCATGTGAAACAGGTGACCCGAAATCTTTAATCAGATTGATTTCAATCAGATTAAGAAAAAGCATGTAAACACAACTCTTGTTTCTGGGGGCTGCTTTAAAATCTGTGGTACTTCTGTGAACTGTTGACATCAGTGGTACTCTGAAGAACTGCAAGCTAATTCGGCTTTCTCTCCACCTCTAGGTATCCGGGTGGGCCGTGCTCTAGATGAAAAAAGCAAAACATAAACAACTCTTCCTTCTTGTCCTGGATAAATGAAATCAATTATTATGGGCTGTGATGGAGGATATTTTTACAGCATACTGGCCGACTTAGTTATTTCAGCAGGGGATTTATACAACACACCAAGGCTGCAGCTGAGGCATACAAGAGAGCACTGCAGATGGGGGTACATCCAAAACCTGAGCTGCTGAGAGTAAACAGTGGCTGAATCTGCCCTCTGATGCCAACAGAGACTGAGTCACTCTACTGCACTGAACTTCAGCTGGGCAGTTTTTGCTGGATGCTGTCGTCAGCTACAGACCAGAGAGAGTCCGTGTGTGCATTACTAGGCATGAAAGTTTTGCTCCTCACTTAGACAGAGGTGTGCTGGAGACTACGGCAGGACTATTAGAGAAATATTTTGATGATTGGCTGAGTACAGGGCCGAAGAATGACTGGGAGTTGCTGCTCCACCAACAGCTGGGATAGAGCGGGAAAACAGCACGTAGAGCATTTTAAACTTTACTCCTTGGTGATCACTGGAGCTGTGGACAAACCTACCATGATGGTTTAGCTGAGTTTTATTTAGTGTCTGTCGAGTTTGAATCAAACTTGAATATTGGCTCGGAATGTTAAAACTGACAAAGGAAGCACAAATCTGTGTGGCATGGTTTGGCTTGGCCAAAAGAGACAGTGAAAAAGGCCCATATTACAGTGTATAGAGAAGAAATGAGTGCTCTTACCGGTGTATCCATGTCTCCGGACTCTTAGGGTACTTAGTGAGGGCCAGCTGGCCCAGGTAGAGGTCCTTCTCTGGGTTTAGAACTCCACACTGCAGCAGCTCCTTCCTGCAACAACAATGTATCCCATTGTAAAATGCATTACAACAGAACTACAGAGCACTACACAGTTCTCTTCCACGGGGTCAGTGTAGCATGCTGTAGCAACACTGTGGCATGTTGAGCTCTGATCATGTGTATTTCTCTATGTTCATCTTTGAGTAATGGGTCTTTTTTCACGTAGAGGTCCTGGATTTCCTCTTGGATGGAGTTATAGCAGCAGAGTTGAGGAATGCATACATGCACAAAAATTTTTGCGCTCATCACCGTGAGCATCACTTCTCAAATAGGTGCAAACTAGTCACTCCTGGCAAAAATCATAGTTTTGAATCCAAAACAGGTCATTTCTGGGGTTCATGGACAAAGTCACAGGGTGAATGATGTCAGCTGCTGAAATAAGCCCACTTCACTTTAAACGGTCATCACTACATCACATAAACTGATTGACCGTGTTTCATTTTGCATCGACTCTAAGTTGGGTGGCAGGATGCAACATATGACCGCTAATAATTATACCGCTGCTCTTTCACTGTCCGCCGTCGCTTGCTCGATCAAGCTCGTAGGTCAGCTTGATTATCAGTTGCACTGGCCAGGTACCACAGACAATTTTGCACTTATTGTAAAAATAGTACACAAGTATGTGGCTGCACATCGCTTTCAAAAGTAGATTTACGGCACCTCTCAGATGAAGGGGTGAGGAGAGATTGCCGGCAGTGGTGAAGAAAGTATTCAGATCCTTTACTGTAGTAAAAGTACTAATAATATCATACTGTAATAAAAATTACTCAAGTCCTGCATTCAAAATTGTACTGAAGTAAAAGTAACTTTGTAAATATAATCAGCAAAATATACTTTAAGTACTTAATGTAAAAGCAGTCATTGTGCGGTAAATTGTTCATGAACCCTTCTTTTCCTTATTCTGTCTGATGTTTCTGGATAAATCCTGCTGCATTAACGTGCTCGTCGCATTTTCCTGCTGTAGATGTTTTAGGTTATTGTAATTCTGTTATGGTATGCGTTATATATTTGAAGCGTTGCTGTCCTGCAAGAACCACACATCACTAAAAAGTTAAAAAAACAGGGGCGCCCCATGTACAAAAGGCTATCTCCTCCCTGCAGCGGCCGTGCGTCTGATTCTGACCTTTGCTGCACGTCACCCCCTCTCTCTCCCCCTTCCACACTTATGTTGTCCTATCAGAATAAAGGCATAAAGAGCAAAAAAAGGTATTTACAAAGAAAAGTCAGAAAAACAGCCCTGTTTTAAGCTTTGTGACTGTGCATCTTCCAGCTTATATTGATATTTACCTCTGAATTTGGAGTTGCTGTATAAAGTACAGTAGCATATAATGAAATACACATCATTCTTCACCTTCTTCACTTCTTTGCACCCGTTTCTTTCTTCCTTTGATGAGCCAATCTTTTAAATTCAACTGAGAATTCAAATGTGATTTGAAAAAACAAACTAGTAGTTAATGTGTGATCTATATCACCCACTGTTTGACCGTTTACATCTGCTGCGTGTTAGGTTGCAGCTAGCTAGGTGTCAATCATTCTTTTCATGATTCATTCTTGATTCTCTTTTTTTCCCCAGAATTAACTTGTACCACCACACTGTTTTATCATCAAACGGTGTTCATTTGCTTAAATGTATTGTCATTTTTTCAGCGATAAAATAACAAATATGACATTTCTTCCAGGAAGTTCTATCCAAATACTGTGTAAAATCAATATCTCTGTAAGCAGATATGTCAATTGTCTTTTATATTGACGGATATTGAGCTTCACGCTGGTTCTCCCGCATATCAAAGCCGCCTCCAGAAAGAAAAAAAACATCGGGGCAAGTAGAAAACTCGCTAGCTTTCTACCAAGATGGATCCTACAAATGTGTATTTCACAGATTTGTGTTTCCTTACACTGACTGTGTTTTCTGTAATGTTACTGTGTGTTACTAACATAAAGAAAAAAAAAGACAATTCTGAATCAGTGATTAGCATCGCTTGCTTCATTTATGACATTGACCGGGTGCTTGTTGTTATAATCATTGTGCCGACATTATGTGTGTAAATATACCTGAACACAAAGCTACGTAAGCACTAAATAACTTAAGTCTATAGGAAAATGAGATAGAACCCTCTCCTCCATTCACCTCCTCACCTCATGCCAAAAAAAAAAAAAAAAAAGAAGTCATATTTCAGCCACACAGCTGCTTGGTGCAGTCAGGGTAAACACTGGAGATGTTGGACACTTTCAAGGGCACAGACAATGGGCAGCTGACATTCATAAGAAGAAAGATTTGAGTAGCTGTGTTGTAAACGGCTGCTGTGAGCGGCTGTATCTGTACCTGACATTCCAGGCGGTGGTGAAGTCCGGGTTAAGCAGCAACAGAGTGCAGGTAATATCCGCTAAAGCTGAGGGACAGACAGACATGAACTGTTAGTTTCTTTGAGGAAGGAATCACAAGAAATAGCTTCTGTATTTTACTTACACCTTAACAATGAGACAGCAAAAAACAAAAAAAACATAGAAAAGTTAAAAAGCTGCCTTGTAGTGCTGGGCGATAAAACGATCTTGATACAGGATTGTGATGAAAAGTGCGTTGATGACGATGACAAACTATGGTCATTTTTACTCCATATGGATAGACCTAGCTAGATTCAAACAGCTTGCCCGAAGTGCTGTGTCATACAGCAGAAGTTGTTGGACGTCTGTCAGTCAGCAGTGGGGATACGCGTCACCGTACACGCCCATTTTTCACTGTAAGTTTAGTTTGTGCTGAGGTGAGTGTGCACAGGTGAAGAAAACAAACAAACAAGACAATCTACGTTCCCAGGGTGACGGGAGAAGAGGTCCACTAATGTGCCGACTTCATCGCTAGTGAGCGACTTTTCCAACCCTCTCAGCGAGTTTTTTTTTTTTTTTTAAAAAGTGCAACAGGAGAAACATTTAGCAACTTATCCAGAACATCAGTGAACACGCAGGAAATGTAGGCTATGGTCATTTATTCCCACGCTTGCTGCTCTCAATAACCGCAAACATTGCTGACAGCGGTCGTCAGGCTGGTGTTGTGCCAAGAAGTGATCGTCTGACATAAACTTTGCGCGCACAGCCTGTTAAAGCTGCATCGCCCAGTATTCACGTCTTCAGCTGCTCTTACATGGATCAAACAATTGTAGCATGTAAATACACGTAACTTGCGATTTACAATTTGATCAGGCATGACATTTACTAGATTATAGACAATAGTGTTGTTCCCATTGTTTGTATGTGTTTAATATGTCTACAATCTTGTTTACATTTGGAACGCAGTCTATCATACTTTACGGATGGGTAATGTAAAAATCATTACATATTCACAATATGTAAATGCAGAGATCACAGCAAAACCGTTCCTTCGGGACTGCTCTGTCTGTGGTGCTTCCTGACATTCTGGGGAACTTTCCACTCTATAGTTCCACTATAACTCAAACGGATTATTATTTTAGGCATTATTTTTGTATAATTCAAGTTGACATAAGAAAATGTATAAATCAAATTGATTTTGCTCTTGAAAATGACCTTTGACAAAAATGATATTTTCTCAGCTTTTTGTCCGAAATGTCATTTTTTTGGGAAGAAAATGCACAAATTCAGATGGTGATAAAAAAAGGAACAGAAGAAGCTAGAATTAAATGTTTTTTTGTGTATGAAAGCTGAGGATCTGTTCTTTGTCTTTACGTATTTGTTGTTTATATTATTTATATGTTCAAAACACTGGCAAATATTCTGGAGGTCTTGAAAGATTAGTAAATCGACCAAAAATGCTGGTACTGGCTGGCAACTTAATAAAAATACTCTGGCAGGGAAAGAGCAGCATTATCAAATTATATATCGTGATAAATATCGATATAGATCAATATGGGGAAAATTATTGTGATAAAATTTTTTTGCCCTAGCTGACAGTATGAAGTTTAAAGTGACAGATCCTTGGCTGATGATTTGAATCACTGACAGAACAGTCTTAGGACTCATCTCAAACCACTGACCCAACAGAGTGGTGTAGCAATGAGTCCTAAAACCCAGAAATGAGCTAGCATTTTAGCATGCCTGGTTCCCTCAGCTCAAAGTCAAAGGTTTTTTTGAAAGGGTTTTTGGTTAGATGTCTGAAATAACACAAGCTGACTTTCACGTTGTGTTCTATAACATAAACACGTAAGTAAATACCCCACTGTGACGCTTTTATGTGTCTTTAAAAAGGTGGTTGCTGACAAGTGGCCAAAGGAGACTACAGAACGTCATCATGCCAAATACTGCTTTACAGCCTTGTTGCCAGCCTCAAAAAAATGTATAAAAATTAGATTAAAATTTAAAAATTAAAAAGCCCTGGTTGCAATACACAGATATGTTCTGGTTTAAAATCTGTCAAAGACATATTTATCACAAAAACAAGCTTCCTCAGATAAAAAAAGAACACATCAAACCATCAGGCATGATTATGTTGTGGTAGATGTTAGGTGAGTAGGGCTACCTTCCCTCTCCAGCCAGTGTTTGCGCTGACGGTAGAGCAGCAGCTTGTTGTGAACGTATGGCAGCAGGAACTTGACACACCAGCTCTCAACACCAAGCTTGTTCTCCACCAACAAAATGGGACTGCGATTGTAGCGGGCCTCTGGACACGGGATCACACCGATCTCATCTCTGTGGGAGCAGATACTGACAGTCAGGGCTGAGCCAGGTTTGAAACTTTTTGTATGTGAACATGGAAGATACTTTCTGACAATGTGTGGCTTTTCTTTAGCACATTCAGACTCAAAAATATCCTGACTTAAGAGTATCATTAGAATTTGGACCTGAACATCAGCGGCACATCAGTAGGTGGGTTTAATGGACTGAAATTCTGAACATAAAATACGTCTAATGGAAACACATCAATACTGAAAAAACTCTCATTTATCACCAAAAAAGTTTTTATGCTCACATGAGCCGTATTTCGCAAAACTTAAATGTTCTTTTGGCTTTCCTAGGTCACATGATGCTATGGCTATGTGCTTGTCAGTAGGAACTGGCTCCCTGATGATGCAGCAGGAGCTACAAGAGGTGTTATTGCATCATGTGACTGTTCAAAAGTTTAGCGGGGTATATATTTGAATTGCGACAGTATGAGATTCTCACGGCATGATAACCGTCTCAGAAAATATCACGGAATTACAGAATTAGTGGGATGGTTTGACCACGTCACTCAGGGTAAATATCTTAAAATTAACCCTTTCAAAAAGCAGAGCAAATTGGTTTGATTTCTTTCAAAAACATGGCAAGAAGACAGTGAGCAATTTAACAATACATTGGCCAAAAGTAGCAAGACATTTTTTTTTAAATTACAAGAAAATTACCAGAAAAAGGAAAAAAAGGAGGAAAGAAAAGGAAACAAGACAACAACCTGAAAAAAAAGTGCAGAAAATGAGAAAACTAAATGTACTTTTTCCCCTCTAACATAATTTTAAACATAAAATTATAACGATAGCTTTAAATTATATTAAAATAAATGATAAGATAGCTTTCCGGACATTTTTCTGCAGTTTTTTCTAATAATTTCAGGGGTTTTTTCAACAATTTCAGGTTCGATTGTTTTTTATAATTTTGTAATAATTGGCCCTTTTGAAATAAGTTTTAGTTCATTTTCAAGTCATTTTCTTTCCATTCATTTTCAAGTCATTTTCTTATTTTAGTTCATTTTTAAGCCATTTTCTTCATCACCTTTGACTCATTTCTTGCCAGGTTGGTCAATGCATTTTTCACCATGTTTTTTTTAAAGAAATCAAAACACTTTGCTGAGGTTTCAAAGGGTTAATCAGTGTTGGATTAAGTATAGACATAACAAACACAAGTTTATTTGATCCACATAGCTAAACTTAGCGCAGTCTAACACATCTGCCCTCAAGAACTCTTCCTTCATAAAGGTTCAAAAGTAGGTTTATGTGTTATATCTGTCTACATTCAGCTAAAGAAATTTCAATTTGTATGAAAGGAATTAAAGGACTGTCCCATATAGACGCCTGTCCCAAAAATAAACCTGCTGAGTTCGATGATTTAAGCAAATAAAAACCCAGGCTATAATATATAACGTAACGTTTACTTTATTTCATAATGTTGACGATGGAGTGCTTTTGACATCAGCTGCTTCATTAGTTATGTCTATCACAAACAGATAAGAAGCTAAGTTAGCATCTGCTAACCCTGACAGCCTGGCGCCGGTTTACCTCTACAGAGAATAAAGCAGCCATACACAACACGGGAGCATCAGAAAATAGACGCTATTGAAGTGTATAAAAAATATACTTTATTACTAAGGAGACGTTAATTAATCACATCATTCGTGAGCTAATGTTGCTGGCCCGTGCAGAGTGTGGCACAGTTTTGACAGCCATCACAGGGCGAGCTAACTATTGACACCAAATGACACACAGTCTATATTTAGTTATTTAATAGTATCCTCGGGGGTGTTTTTATAAACTCTTCAATTTAACTATTAGAGAGAACGAACAAACAACGAAGCTAACCGGCTAAACTATCAACTTTTCCTGGAGCGCTCACATTCCAGGTGATAGTCCGAGCCCACACAGTTGAAAGGCTAGCTCAGGCTGTTGTTTGGTTCACGATTCCCTGTATTAGACAGTCCCCGCTCCGGTCTGCGTGCTGTGTTCACACTTAACTGTACTCACATGTTGGGGTTTCTCTTGAAGGCGTTAGTGATGTCTTTGACAACTCTCTGGACCAAGACGTCCACCTCCTCCTCCGACTCCGCCATCTTTATGGCACCTAATGACGTTACAAAGACCCAAAAGTACTTCCGGGTGAAAATAACAACACTACGGAAGCGCGGAGAGGACGTGTGTGTGTGTGTGCGCGCTTTTGTGTGTGCAAACTTTAAAAACAAAAAAAAAAGAACAAAACAAACAGCAACAATAATAATGATAATAATAATAATGGTAACAAGAAAATGACCTGAAAATCAGCTAGAAAACAAGGGAAAAAACATTTTTAAAAAAACTATATTAACAGTTACAATAATTATATGTTTAAAATTAAGTTACAGGCAAAAATATAGTTTTTATTATTATTTTATTTCATTTAGCACTTTTTCTCAGGCAGTTTCCTATTTTTTTTCTTTTGTTTTTGCTAAGTTCAGGTAGTTCTTGTAACTTATGACTAATTTCTTGCTAAATTTTGAGTCATTTCTTGTTAAGTTGCTCATTGCTTTGAATGGAATCAAGCCAGTTTGCTCAAGGTCAAAGGATTAATGAGCATTTATTTATAATACTGAGATCTATGATGATGATTTTATAGCGACTTCTTCTCTGTAAATGTTGAGCAAAGGACTTGAAACTTGTTGTATGGTATATGATGTTAATTCCAGGCTTTTAACCTCTTGTGTTGCCGCCATTTCACACCTGCAGCTGGAACATATTATAGATATAAGAGCCTCCTTGGAGCTCTGTTGGTTGTCTTGTGTTGCCCTGGGGCATAATTCAGTTGGGGGCCGCTTAGCTGATTGATCCCTCTTCTTTCCACATGAAGAAGACTACATCACACACAGCACACTGTGGCAGCTAACTAAGCCCCGGAAAGCAGCCAGTACTCCTGTGCCCCAGATTTGTGTGTGTCAGTGAGTTTCTGTTCTCTTTATTAAAGAATAAATTATTTTGAAAAAATAAATAAATTACATAGAAAAAAATAGATAAGATGCTGGATGTGCCTTAAAGCATGCCATATTTGGTGCATTTTGAAAACAAGTTATTAATGAAATGGTCAGAAACTAATAACCACAAACACCACCTCACAAGCACGCAATGGCTCTCATAGTGTCAACATTAATTTTTCTGCCCTTTGTGTTCCTATTCAACTTGAAAAACATGACCATTGTAGCTCTTTTGGTTCCTTTTTGCAATTGGATAATCTAATGCAGTCAGAGGCTCACCTACAAAATTATGCAATGCGTGATTTGTCCCAAATGATGCAAACTTTCTGAATATCTCTATTTTTCTCTATTTTTTTTTTCCATTTTTCCTTTTTTTTTCTATTTTTCTTTGCAAATCCCACTTTGCAAAGTCTGACCACCTTGAGAAAAATTCCCAAGCTGAAAAAAATTCAATGAAGATGATATTAACATTAATAATCAAATGCAATGCTGGGACATAAAGACAACTCCCTGATGTAATCTCATATTTCAGAAAAAAAGTTTGAAACCATGTTTTGTGGAAACGGAACAGCTTGAGAATGTCTCACTGCCGCCCCCACCTGAAACTCTGTACAGCCTGAAACTTCACTTTCAAACAGTCTTACATAAGAGATGGAGAGCATCTGTGGAAAAAGTGTGTTGTCCTGATGTGGGGGGACCACAGTGGGGGAGTCAACTGTTTACTGTCCAGAAACTGTGAAAGCTTCAGATTCAACCTGCTTCCTTCAAACCCAGTTTGCACTGAAAAGCAAAAACAAAGAAAATATTGATAATTATTAATAACAAAACATATGCTATTTATTAACAAGTCTTATAGTCTAAACCTTTATTCTATTGTTTTTCTGTACAAAAATGTTACGTTGGTGGTGTTGCATGTCTGACTTTTCTATTTTTTATCCACCCCCTCTGCTGCTCTTCCTGAGGTCTCTTCCATTGAAAAGATTTTTGGCTTTTTGAGGTCTCTTCCATAAACAGATGTTTTTGGAAAGTTTCCTTATTAGATTAAAGGCTCTAAAGAGAAGAGGTGTTTGTATGTTGTACAGATTGTAAAGCCCGATGTGGCAAATTTGTGACTCAGAGACTGTATAAATAGAAATGACATCTGAAACTTTTAAACAAGAAATTTCAAAATCTGTTGGCACTGATATTCATAGCAATAACCATTGGGAAATACAATTATTTGCTTTCCCCTCCAACTGCCAGACTCTGGGGGACTCCTCCTTTAGCTGGAACTGCAGCTGTGTTTTGTTTGGGTCTGTGTTTCATATAAGAGTGGTGCAACACATGGCTTGAATTAGTCATTAGGATTTGACTACAGTAAGAAGGCAGAAAGTGTAATAAATGTGGCCATCCTGATAAGCTGCTTGTAGAATGAATAAACAAATTTGCTTGAGATTTTTAAATGCATTTCCCACTGCTTAATCCTTTACAACCTGAGCAAAAAAAATGAGCAAATGGATATAGGAAAAATGAAAATGAAAAGTTCTAGATATTTCCAAAATGTATTTTATGTAATTAAATATTTTTTTTAAAAAATTGCACATAATTTTATATAAATTACATTTGAGACATGTCTCTACATTTTTCCTGGAAAACCTCAATACTGAAACATTTCTAACATGCAAAATTTAAGCTGGATAAAAACTTGCAATCTGACCATTAAGTTATCAACATCAGGAAAAGTTGTTTCGGGTTTTGGACTGAATGCAGCAGACTGTGAGAGGATCCCTGCAAACCGGCATATGCCGAGCCGCCAGTCAGACCAGTGGGCAGAAACAAAACCAAGGGCGCCAGACAGAGAAGGAGAGCCGGCATCAGGGTGAGGCTGACCCGACTTGGACCGAGAACTGTTCCTCTGCCAAGCCTTCGCCTGGCTAATGTCCGCTCGCAGGAGAATAAAGTGGATGAGATGTGATTGAGGTTTGCTCAGCAACAGGAAATCAGAGACTGCTCTGCACACATCTTCAGAGACATGTGCTGCATTCTAAAAGTTGTTCCACTTGCCCTCCTTCACTTCCCCTCAGGGGGAATCTCCATTGCCATCTTAAGGGCCGCGCCAATAATCAGAAAAACTGAAGTGAACTTGGTGATTTCGACCCTCAGAGGGGTGAGGAAGCAAGTGAACATCAGTGGTCACTTCAGAGATTTATACCACCTACAATGCATTGCAGCTATGCATGTGATGCAAAATACATCCATGGATAAGGGGCAGGATGTTGGTGGCTGAGTGGATAAAGCAGGCACCCAATGAAAAAAAGCCAGTATCCTTGCCACAGCGGCCTGGGGTTCGACTCCCACTCGAGGCTGCACGTCGTCCCCACTCTCTCCCCCTTTCACACTACTACTCTGTCCTAATAAAGGCTAAAATGCCAACCCCCCCCCCCAAAAAAAACCAGTAAGAATAAACTGGAAAATAAATAAACACCATCTGATGCTTTTCGTTGTGTGTGTGTGTGTGTGTGTGTGTGTGTGTGTGTGTGTGTATATATATATATATATATATATATATATATATATATATATATATATATAAAAAAAAAAGCAGTATCGCATTAATCCTGCAACTGGTGGTTGATCCGTGATAATCATGCTGAAAGTGAAGGGCAGGTGCGTTTTATTTCAGGCCCCTGCCAGCTTTCTGAGTGTCCTCTGTGCGAGGTCAGCTGTTACATAATACCAAGGGCTGAGGGGAAGTGAGGGAGAGCAAGTGGAACAACTTCTGTAACGCAGCCTTGGTTAACAAACATCCCAGTTCAAACTGCTGCACCTTGTTCAGAGGCAACAGGACACAAGACCATGATGCAAATCTTAAAAAAGGACCATTAAAATCTTAGATTAACTTCTAAATCAAAAGCTTTATCATCAATTGTTCTAAAGAAAAGACCAAGTAGAAAAATCAGATAAGCATAGCTTTATTTTTTTCAAGATGCATCATGAGGCCACAATCTGAGGATGGATGGATCTGGAAAACAATGAAGCAACAAGATCAGAACTGGCTCTAATCAAACTAATGCTCTGGTTGAGTGTCCATACAGCATTACCTCTCAAGAAGCTCAGTGGCCTCCTTTGGATGGATCTCTGGCGGGTTGTTTGCTCGGGACAGCTGGTAGAGGCGGGAACACAACCCCTCCAGGAGTGTAGCGGGTTTGGGAGAAGGTGGCTCTTCCGTGCTGGTAGCTGGAGCGAGATCTGAACGAGTAGATTGGTTCCAAGTCGGACACGTCACTGAGGACAGGCTCAGGGACTTCCTCATCCACAACAGCTTCACTCTCAACTTCAGTGGCTCCAGCACCGTCACCCTCTGTGGACTCGGAGCTGGAGTAATAGACCTCACCGACCGAGCCTACACCTGCGTTACTGTATCCACTGTCATACCCAGAAGCAGAACCAGAACCACCATAAGGCAACTGCCAGCCCACATAACCAGCTGCTTGAGCAGGACTGTTTGAGCCATGACCTGCAGACATGGAATTTGTGTCAGTTCAGTTAAAAGACACACAGAGAGAGAGAGAGAGAGATCCATTTTTAGATTGCAGACTACAATGTGCAACTTGGTAAGAATATTCAACAAATTGCCAAAAATTAGTAGATCATAAAATTATTTTTAAAAAGTTAAGGAAAAATAATGATAAACACTTAAAAAAAAAATGTTAGAAAATGTAAGTGCTTTTTTAAAAAACTGATTTTCATGTACTTAAATAATGTCTAGCTAATTTTTAGTTTATTTCTTCCATATATTTTTTTTAAAGACATCAAGCCAATTTGCATAAGGGTTAAACTTGACACAGATGTGCATTCTTTGGAGTGCTGACGGTACCTTTAGGTGCAGGGAGACAAGTTATACTGCCGATCAGCAAGCATGCAATCCATGACAGCCTACAAACACATGAAGCAATGCACTCAACAGACTGAGAGAAAATAAGTCAAATACTAAAGAGAAACCAAAGTATGCAATGAGTTACCTCACAGACAGCTCACAGAGTCCAGCCATTTCTCCAACAGTAGATTCACTGCTTCTGTGTTGTCTGAGTGCTCCTTAAAAAGGATTCACCAGACTCTGCTGATTGATTACTGATTACTGACAGCTGCTGGCAGAGACAGACCAGGCTTTGCAAAGTAACCCTTTGAGACCTGGTGCGACAACACTTTTCTCGTGCAACTGTCAGACACCTTTGACAAGTTTTCAAACAAAAAATAAATAAAATAAAAATAAAAAAGTCAAAGATAAAAAAAATAGGAAAAGATTAATGAAAAACTTAGGAAAAAATGTTACAAGAATTTATTAGATTTATAAAGTTATTTTAAAAGAGCTACAGAAAAAAGTGGAAAAATATATAGCTAATGATCAGAATTTGTGTGTTTAAAGTTATGTTATACAATTTTTTAAACACTTTTTAAGGTAATTTCCTTTATTCCTTTATTTATTTATTATTATTTTCCCCAATTTTTTTGTGTATGTTTTACTATTACTACTAATCTTCTTCTTCTTTTTCTTCTTCTTCTTCTTCTTCTTCTTCTTCTTCTTTTTTAAAGAAATCATGCCAATTTGTGTAAATTCAATTTCAAAAGATACTCATTTGACATTTCTTAACCATTTGAAACCTGGAGTAACATTACTTTTGTTGTGCTGCTTTCAGACCCCTTTTCATAAGTTTTTTATTTTTGAATCCAGAGTTATTGGTGCAGTTTAATTAAAAAACATGGGGGAAAAGGGGATGAGCAACATGGTAAGAATGCTAGACAAACTGCAAAAAATTAGTAGATTTAGAAAATTATTTTTTTTAAAAGTTGGAAAAATGTCTAGGGATAAAAAGAAAAAAATGTTTAAAATTATATTATGGAATAAGAATTTTTAAGCACTTTTCCAAGTCATTTCCTTTTAGATAATTTTTTTAATTACCCCCCTAATTTTCTGATGATTTTTCATGTACGTTTTACTAATGTCTTACCAATTTCTGGGTCATTTCTTCTTTTGTTGATAATTTTCTTTTTTTGAATTAGATTAGATTCATCTTAAATGTTGTTGCACAAAGAAAGACAGCAAAATGTAGTTTAGTGTATAACCCCAACTGCAAAAAGTAGTAAAAGTGTTCAAATTTAAAAATATAAAAGACACTAAATGCTAGAAAGCCATATAGGCCACATATAGAGCTCCTATTTTAAATCTGTGTCCTGTATTTGGAAATGACTCTTATTTCAACACTCAAGCAATTTACTTTTTATGTATAACATGAATATAGCAAGAGAAATTAAAAATAAAAAATAAAAGCAAGTATTATAAAAATCAATAGAGATAGGATAAAATAAAGTTAGAGGGATAGGAGTCAGTGTCAGTGTGGGTCAAAAGGTTATGGGCATAGATTTCGGGAGACATGCATTTGGTCCACCCAACATGACGGTAGCAGAGCCATTTTTTGTTTTTTCCATAATATTCAAGTAATGTCTACCATAAGCTGATGCAGAGAAGGCAAAACATGATGCATACAAATTCACCAGTGAAGGAAATTAAGTTTTTATTGCTAAAAATATCCTCGGGGAGGACCCCAAACCCCCTTTTTCATATATACCACCCCCATATATATAACTGAAACCTATGTCTTTGCTCGGTCCCCGTTGATGAGGCCAGCTGAGGTTGGAAAGAAACGGTTTCTGTGGCGTCAGGATGGACTGTAGCCTCTTGTCAGGGGGGAATTTCAGTCCAGGTTGGGAGGGGTCGGCCAAAATCTTTCCCATCCGCCTCAGTGTCCAGAAAGGACTGAAGACTGCAGCCAATTAACTTCTCTGCAAGAGCGAATGATACACTTAAGCCTGTCCCTGTCAGAAGCATGCCAGAATGGTTATAGAGCAGGTGAGGATGGACTGTGAATCAGTGAGTGTATATTAGGTGAAGTAATGAACATTTATCTAGAGATGCTAAATACTGAGAGTGGTGAAAATGACCCAAGATAAGAGGATTAAACCAGATCACGATCTTTATGAATCTTAACCGAGTGCTGCCAGTGCCTGAACATAACCAAACAGTTTAATGCTGTAGTCACTGTAAGCACACAGTGTTGCAAGGCAAGATCTGATATCACCAAGTGTTCCTGGATCAATGATCAACTTACTTGTTCAGAATTCATATTTACAACCAACCAATCAGCAGCATTTCTCAACTGTGATGTCATTCACAGTGCACCGTGCAGATAAGAACATTTAGAGAAAATAGTCACATTTCAAGCTTGGCCAATTTTGTGCAGAGCCAATCACCGGCGATCGACAAGCAATGCATGCTGGTTAGATTTGTGTCCAAGACTAACCCGACTTACTCTGATGTCATGCAGAATTGGATAGTGATAATCCTGCGACATCAAGATAGCTGCAGATTTGAGAACCAGGCGCCGCAGTTGCTCTCCACTGACTTAAAATACCTGGCTCTAAGCTGATGGATTTAAATGTTGACTCAACAATGTGACATGTCAGATAAACTTTTTGTTGAATGTCAGAGATTTGGAATTTGAAGTTTTTTCCTGTTAACAGAGTACATGTTGTGGCTGATGGTTACATTTTGCAGTCAGAGAGACTATATACATTCATCATGAACTACACAGAGTCAGTTGTATATTAACACCACTGTTTTAATTATTTTAAGGACTATTTAACAAAGACTTGGTCAGTAGCCTGAAGTGGGATGTCAGGATTCTTAAAAACAAACATCTGTACAGATGTGAAGCCCTTACAAGCTGTGTGACAGCTGTCGTGATGGTTTGGATGCATTTATGTAGTTTGAGGGGGACAGGTGCTGTGTCACTTGAGAAAGCAGCCCACCAGAAACCATATTTGTGGAATACACCACAGAACAGCATCAGGGTGAAATGCTGCCACTAACAAAGTAATAAAGGTGGATGGGTCCAACAAACCCTGGACTTTCAATGTAGGAATCCAATGTTAAAGTCCCATGCAAATATGCAACACATTCTCAGCTTGTCACATGGTGCTTTTTTCCCCCCAGTGACTTTCTACTTATGACATTTTGGGGATCCTTCTGTGCCAGTCATTTAGACTCCCAGATGCCACTACAGCAATGCCAACAGATCCACAATGGTGGGATGGAGGCAGCACATTAAGTTTAAACATGAGCACATACATGGCAACCAATACAGACATGACATTTGCTCATTGGAAGTGCCTTTTAATATCCTGATACTGTGAATTCAGTTGTGATCTCATGTCTGATTTGGCCTCACCCAGGGCATTATATCCATGGTTATGTTTTCTTCAAATTAATGAAGGTCGGACAACTGAAACTCTTAAGTGCTATAACAAATGAAAAATTGAAATTGAAATTTCAAAAAGGTGTGTTGGCATTGCTCTCAACCACAAATGAAAAATGCACATCTTAGGACAGTACGAACAGGAGGAATTACTTCCGAGTAAAAGTAAACTGTCCTTACACCCAACTTACTTAAACTTAAGAAGTTTCGTGCAAGTGAATTAGTCTACTTGACCAGATTGCTGCTGAAGCCACAGAAGCAGCTTCAACCTCATTATTTCAAGGAAAAAAAAAAAAAACAAACAAAACAACAAAAAAAAAAAAAAAAAACAAGACTGATAATCAGATAAGCCTAGCTTTATTTTTCCTTTAAGTTGTATCACATGAGGCCACAATCTGAGGATGGATGATCTGGAAGAGAATGAAAGGAATGAAGCAACCCCATCAGAATTTGCTCAAAATCAAACTAATTCTCCAATACAAGTTTCTAAATAGCATTTCCTCTCAAGAAGCTCAGTGGCCTCCTTTGGATGGATCTCTGGCGGGTTGTTTGCTCGGGACAGCTGGTAGAGGCGGGAACACAACCCCTCCAGGAGTGTAGCGGGTTTGGGAGAAGGTGGCTCTTCCGTGCTGGTAGCTGGAGCGAGATCTGAACGAGTAGATTGGTTCCAGGTCGGACACGTCACTGAGGACAGGCTCAGGGACTTCCTCATCCACAACAGCTTCACTCTCAACTTCAGTGGCTCCAGCACCGTCACCCTCTGTGGACTCGGAGCTGGAGTAATAGACCTCACCGACCGAGCCTACACCTGCGTTACTGTATCCACTGTCATACCCAGAAGCAGAACCAGAACCACCATAAGGCAACTGCCAGCCCACATAACCAGCTGCTTGAGCAGGACTGTTTGAGCCATGACCTGCAGACATGAAACTTCAGTTTAAAAAAAAAAGTTACTCATTTGACATTTAACCCTTTGAAAGCTGCAGCAACTTTCAAAATCCTTTCACAAGTATTTAACCCTTTGAATTCAACTTGGAAAGAATTCTCAAAAACAGCAAAAACATAAGATTTACAAAATTTAATATGAAGGGGAAAATGTGAAAAAAGAAAAGATGGCAAAAAAAATCATTATTGCATGTTTAAAATTATGTTGCCATCTTATTTAAATTTTTGAGCACCTTTTTCAAGTCACTTCCCTGTTCAACAACATTACCAGAAATTTGTAGAATAGAGCATTTTTAAAAATCTAGGGGAAAAAAAAAGCTAAACGACAAATAACCATCACAATTAAAAATTGTTGGAATTTAAGCACTTTAGTTTTTTAATCTAAAAGAATATTTTGCTAGTTTTAGTTTATTTCTTCCATATTTTTTCAAAAGACATCAAGACAGTTTGCTCAAAGGTTAAACTTGACATAGATTCTTTGGAGTGCTGACAGTACCTTTCGGTGCAGGGAGACAAGTTACACTGCCAATCAGCAGGCATGCAACCCATGACAGCCTACAAACACATGAAGCAATGCACTCAACAGACTGAGAGAAAATAAATCAAATACTAAAGAGAAACCAAAGTATGCAATGAGTTACCTCACAGACAGCTCACAGAGTACAGCCATTTCTCTCTCCAACAGTAGATTCACTGCTTCTGTGTTGTCTGAGTGCTCCTTAAAAAGGATTCACCAGACTCTGCTGATTGATTACTGATTACTGACAGCTGCTGGCAGAGACGGACCAGGCTTTGCAAAGTAACCTCACAGTAAACATCTTTGAACATTCATCACATGGACTGTAACATTTGTCCAAATTTAGAGGATTTGGTTCATCTAAATAACAAAAAAAAACCAAAAAAAAAAAAAAACCCAACAACCCCACCTAAATAAATTGATATATAACAGACCTTCTTACTTTCTTCTAGCAGTATCAAGATAGCTCAAGATAGTTATTTTTCTAAGTTTTTATGATATTGTCTATGACTTGTTGCCTCCAGCCCAATGCAATGTAATTTATTATGTGATTTTCACAAACTGAATTTAACATATCTTTCCTGAAGCAGTATCATCTTGTTACCCCACAAATAATCCACACACCACACTGTCAACACATCTCATAAACAGAGAAGAGTAAACTGATGAACAAATTAGGACAGAGAAAATCAATAGATAAGTGAAAAAAAAATTTAGGCACTGACAGATTGCCCTTATCTTTGCTGAAAGATAATTTGTGGCCAAAAAAGAGAATCTTTGGCTGGCAGAAATGCTCAGAGTTGTATGCTTTATATTAGACTTATTTACTGACAGGTTTGGAGTTTTGTACAAAGAACATTTCCATCTTTTCCCTATCGAGCCACTTTGTTCCACAGTGGATACATCGCGACGGGTGCATACACACAGTACAGCCACATTGGGCTATCTGAGAGAGGCCTGACAGGAGGATCTGGGAGTGGAAAAACCTGAAAAAAAGCTCAATACCACTTCATTGCTCTTCTGTATGCACCAGACATGCATTGTTGCAGTTCAAAAATATTACACAGACTTTTTCAAAAGTGAGACTTTCCAAGATGTTTCCTCCAGTTGATCCATCCTGTGATTGATGTGGACAGGCGCCGGCTTCACAAGCACAAGTGTTTTGAAACTGCTCAAGGATTGATAATTGTTGGACTAAAATATTTTAAACACTGTCTGAGTTTTACAGAGAGCAAGTCAAACCAGATTGGGTTCTGGCAGCGTCAGGAGTGAAATCAGTTATGATAGAGCTGTCAGATAAGCAGTATAATATGATTTGCGTTGTGACATTGCTGACACAAAGACTGATATTACTTCTATTGGAAACATGAAACAGAAAAACCCATTAGCCCATTTAGATCTTCTCTTTTGTATTCATAAATGAATGGATGTTCAGAAAAAGATGTGCACATGTATTTATTTAAAAAAGTCAATGACAAAAACCAACATAATGAGGAGTGGCCTTTTGGTGTGCTCACAGAACTCTTGTATTGGAGAAAAGAAGAAAGTAAGAAATGAAAGAAAGGCAGAAAAAATGTTGACACGTTTCAGCTCAGCGTTCTTTGTTGGGCCTTGTGATCTTGCTCTCTGGGCTGTTACTCAAACTACAGGCTGTTCACTAAGCGTAAAGAGCTGATCAAAAGTTACCTGCCCCTCTATTGCTCTCATATCTGATCAAAGGGGAAAACTAGACAGTGGTGATTAAATATAAATCAAGATTATGCTTTTGCATTGCCTTTTTTATTACCTCAAATGTTTTCAGAAACATATTTTAACACCCTGTTGAGCTGTAATAGCGAAAAAGAGTGAACAGGGAGTGGCGCCAAACTGCTTCCTGCACAGTGAAAATGGAGGCAAAAAAAATCCAACTTAGGATCAAACAATAAAACTAGGCATTTAACTTTTAATATGAAATCGCAGGTCGTCATTGTTTTCTCTTGGACCAGTCCACATTATGTCACCCACCAGCAGGAGCATTTGGTGAGGTGCAATGCATTCTGGTAGTTGTGGGTTTTCTCCCTCTTGAGAAGTGTAGTGTCCTTTTTCTCTTTTTTTCTCTGGTCGTGTGACACTGAATTCAAAAGAACGTGCATCTCTCTTCTGCAGAGAGGGCCTGGTTTTATGCGAGGCCCTTCTCTGTATCGGTGACATACCTCTTTAAGACAGTGCCTTTCTAGAAAGTTAGAAAATAACTCATATATGGAAGTCAATCTGTTTCATTTGATTTTTAAATGTAAAAAGTCATTGAATTTCTTGCACTGAACATTTATGCATTAAAATTATGTATCTGATTTATTTATTTTTCTATTTTTTTGCCTCTGAATTCAAGTCTTCAAATTCTCAATAACTCATTTTCACCTTTATTTATGTGTTATGAAACTTTCAGCCCAGTACAACAGTGAGAGTTTCTTTGCTAGTCTCAGGTGCAGCTTTTTTTTTCTTTTTTTTTTTTTGCATCACAGTTTATTGCTACTCGGCATTACAGAGATGTGATTTCTGTTGAGCTTATCAAATTCCCCACATTTCAGTGGAACAGAAACAGACCGCTGTTGAGGTTGGTCTAATAGGAGGACTGTGTATTTTCCATATGAAAACAACATACACAAACTCTGCTCTGATCCCTTAAGACTTTGAGGATTTGTGACCACAGGAATCTCTCCTGTCACACATGAATTCATTCCAGTCTAGTGAATATATGTCTGGAGTTTAAGCATTGGACAGTGTTAGGTGATAGAGCTTTAAACTAACTCTTTTCACTTTCTCTGTGATATTATATCATGTATCATCTATTCAGAGAAACAGAAATCTTGCTCAGTAAGCAGAAGCAACCTTGTAGGATTATGTATCGGGATGTGCTGTTTTTGAATATAAGCACGTCCAGATGTGTAATATGTTTCCACAGTAGGAAACGGTTGGATTTGGAGCTCTGGGTATATCCTGCAGGGCTCACATATATTTCACATTAGATGTTTCATCCCCTGGAAAAACCACTCTCATTTCAAAACAGGAAATAGAGGAATATACAGGGATGTAGCAGAGAGTGAACACATGAATTCACTTCATCCCTCCGTTATCTGCGTGGAGTGCTGCATGAGTTACTGCTGCTATTTGTGATGTGATATCAAACCTTCCTTTTGATTTGGCACTACACGCATAGAAGTAAAGGTTCCAAAAGAGTTAATTTTGAATGGCTGAGGTTCTACCCAGAACTATTTGCTTCTGAAGAACTCTTTTGTAGAAGGAGAGTTCCACTAAGAACCAAAAACATAGTTAGTGGGAGAGAGATCTGTGGGAAATGTACAGATTTAAGGATGATGTGGAGCCCCACTTGATGAGTTCTAGATGAAACCCTTGGAATATGAAAGGGTTTGAGTTCTAGAAAAACCCCTATTTGAATAAGTACAACATACAATACTGCTTCAAAAAATCCAAACTCTCCCTTAACTTTCAATGAATCAGTTATTCCTTCATTATCCAACTGACAGTTTGGGTTCAGGCTAAAGCCTAGTTGGTCCTGCCAATGAGAATGATATTAACTTTCAGAGAGCTACTGCATCTAAATAACCCTCTGCTGTCTGTATCCCACAAGCACAGCTGTGTGCCTCTCATCTGTCTCTCTCTGTCTCTCTGTCTCCTGGGACCTCTCCCCCCACCTGGCTCTCGGTACCTTATTCCACATGTTAGATCTGAATCTGTGTCCTACAGGAGTTTCAGCCTCTCCTGTCTCTCTCCCTTTCTGTCTTTGTTTCGTATCTGTAAGATGTGCTTTGCTTCTTATGAGTTTCTTGTCCTCTCTCCAGGTTCCATGGTGAAGGCGAAGTCATGTGGCTCGGGCCTCAGATATTTGCTGACACCTGGAAGTTGCTTGACATCCTTCCAGATCCATTTTCTTCATATGTTTACATTCTGTGTAAATAATTGCAGTCATTTGTAACATAATTTTACTATTTTGTTATTCTGTAGTACACAAAACATCTATTGCACATCTGTCTGTTTCTGGCCTCGGTCTTTCTTCCTGAAGTTTCTTCCAAGTGTTTTTTGGGGAAGTTTTTCCTGTCCTGTGGACAGAGGATATTGTATTGTACTGTACAGATTGTAAAGCCCCTTGAGGCAAATTGTACTTTGTGATACTGGACTGTATAAATAAATATGACCTGACCTGACTTGACTTGACCTGCAACTCCCCTGTATGGACCTTTTCAATGCTTTTATTGTATTTTCTGTGAGCTACTGAATTAACATCACTCCAGCAGGAATTACAAAGGAATCCATTTAGCGAGTTTAAAAAGGTTTATACCAGCAGAGCTCCATTCATCCTCTGCCAGTTTCTCTGACCTGTTTACAGTTATGAATGTTAACCCCTAGGGACTGTTTGCCGCATTTGATGCACTTTTCACTCTTTATTCTTTGATAATTTTGGTTGTGTTAATGCATATGGCCTTGGAATTTGTAATTTTTACTATTTTCCACCGGATGATGTCATTTTTTTTTTTTACATGCTATTTCCATTAGGTTCACTATCATAACCAATGTTGCTGCAAATCAGGTTGGATTAAAAAAAAGAAAGCCAACAACTACTACTTTGCATGTAATTGATTAAAAATTATTAATTTTGTGTGTGTTTTTTCATCTAAAACCAAAGTGGCAATATTACATGAATATTTGATATTTATGATGTTGATATATACAGTATTTATATTTAATAAACTCGATGAAAGTAAAAAAAATCATATTAATGTATCACTTTTTTACAGCCTTATTTTGAAAAGCATATTTTGTGCACACAGCGGTATGAGTGTGAATATTTGACACTGCACAAAATATAATGATGTAAAAAAGTCAGTGTTGCTGCTAATCATTGACATATCCATTGACATAGTGGCATCACGACAAAAGCTGGCATTTAAAGGATTCTAATTCTGAAAATTCATGAATATTTGATATTCATGATTAGTGCTAATGTTAGTTATTAATGAAAATAGACAATAATATTAATGTAAAATATTGTATAAAGCTTGATTATGAAAAGTGCGTTTTGTGCGCAGAGTGAAACGAGGGAGACATTCGAAGCAGTATTTGTACACATTATACACTTGTGTGTATAAACCTAATTTGCAAAACCACAGCTAACTGACTCTACATATGCATGAATCAGTATGGTATATAAGCATAATATGAAGCTGTTTGGGGTCAGGAGGTAGAGTGGGTTGTCCACAAATCAGAAGATTAGTGGTTCAATCTCCAGCATCTTCATGTCAATGTATCCCAGTTTTCTGTGTGTGAGTGAGTGTGAACGTATTACTGATGAACAGGTGACACCTTGTACCACACTATGACAAGATGATCTTTAAAAAAAAAATCTTAGAAAGAAAGTGCCTTGAAATAGGAAAGTATAAGTATGAATATGAATTTATGTTTATGTTATCTTTAATTTTTAACTTTACTTGAAATTTAGCTGTAGTTATAACAATAATAATAATAACAATAATAATTTTTATTTATAGAGCACCTTTTGCAGCTCAAAGTGCTTCACAGAGAGATAAAAAGAGATACATGAAGGCATAAAAACAGCAACAGAGTATACAGATTATAAGAATCAGAGGGGAAGATAAAACATACAAAAAAAAAAAAGAAAAGAAAAAAGTTGTTGCAACTTAACCATTTTATTTAGGGAGGGAAGGGGGGCACTCAACAAAGGCCCTGCACCGGTCGTGTGCGGCCCTGGCTCATCATCAGAATGAGCGGACAGAGCAGCAGAGGGAGGCGGAGAGGCACCGCGACCTGGACCGCTGCTGCTGCTTCCCCGCCCCCGGCACATCCATCCATTCATCCAGCCGGATAAACACTCCATCTCTCCTGCAGACATCCTTACAACATGTGAAAGACAATCCGAGGAGGTTTCTTCGAGCTGTTCTCTGGGGAATATAGCGGAATACTTTGGAGAAACTACAGAGGGAGCTCCCGAACTCGCAGCACCGCGGATAAGATGAGCAGCGTCCGCCTCTCTCTCCACGGTAAATCACACTCATCGGGGGGGAATACAGAAAGTTGCAACAAAGTTATTCAGACTTTTGTCTTGTTAGCTAAATTTACTTTTAGAAACTTTAAAGTCTGACAAAAGTGTGTGAAAGCAGAGTTAAATTCAGCAGCACTGATGTCCTGTCTCGTCTCGTAGTGCTGCTTCTGTGCGGGTTCCTCCGGGCTCAGCAGCTGCTGCTGCCCGGCTCCTGCAACTTTGAGCTGGGCACCTGTGGATACATATCAGACCCAGAGTACGGCAGCTGGAGCATGAATGAAGAAGGTACCGTGTCATCATGACAGAAATGAACACTTCACTGTCACTCACACTAACATTTAAATATACCAGGATGAAATCCACCTATTTGGAAATGTATGTTCAGTTAGTGAGGGATGAAGAACACGTTTGTAACCAGACCCGGATTATAAAAGTGCGCGGCCCGAGGGTTATCACACTAGAAGTGCCCCCCTGCGCCCACTTAACATGTAAAAAAAATCACATTTACTTTGGGTGTAAAGACCAAAGATTTACAGAAAATTTTACAGCATCAGTCAATCAATCAATCAATCAATCAATCAATCATTTATCAGTCACATGAAATCATACATGAATCAAATGAAACAAGAAACTGAAACGCCATGCTTTGTTTTAAATGTTGCTACTGTTTATGTATTTAGAGAGTCAGAGAGACAGAGACAGAGAAAGAGAAAGAAAGAGAGATAGAGAACAGAGAGAGCAAGAGAAAGAGAGAGAGAGAGCGAGCGCTGCAGTCACAAACAGCTGTTTTTAGCGCCACCTGCTGATTTTTACAGACAGTCTTCATTAATATTTAGGCTCTTCTGGTGCTATGTTCTTATGTGAGTGTTCTGGTTAATTTTTGTATTCTTCTATTTTTTTTTAACAGTATCCGTGCTGTTGTTAATTAGCCTTTGGTTAAATAAATTAATATTATTTATGATGTTTGTGCTTATGTTTATGTTTGTGATTTATATGTACAAGCTTAACCCACACACTTCAGAAAAAAATAAGAGCCATACCAAGACTTTATAATCATAACTAATACATGTTTTCCTCCAAAATTAACACATACACATTTTTCTTTTTAAAAACACAGTTAAACCTGCTAAAAAGGCAATACACTCCTTCCCCATTGTCAGTAGAGCAGACCTGTGTACACAGCTCTGCCGCAGACAAGCAGATGTGCGTGTGGGTTGTTATGGTGTGTCCATTTGATGTCACAGACTGGAGAACAGGTACCCAGCTAGAGAATGGCACAATGTAACTAATGCAATGTTTTAGTAACATTTTCAGCAGCTTTGACCTAAAAGAAATTAGGTCAAAGAACGTTAAAGTTAGGGAAACATTCTCTATAAACATCAAGAAATGTTAAAAAATTTTTATTGTTGTCATCATGTCACATAACATTACATTGTCATTAAAATTGTCTGTAATCTCAGTCCTCAATAGCATGTTCTGAATTTTGCTTTTAAAATGTTCTTCCTTTGTTCTCGTTACATTGTGGGAATGTTTTATAAAAGAATATTCCATGATCTGTAACCTCTCAACATCACCCAAACATCCTCAGAATATTACAGTTTTAACGTTACATCTTGGTCAGTGTTTAACCTTATTGGGATATTAAAAATGATAAACATTCTTAAAACATTCTTTAAACATTAGATTGAAATGTTTTCTTTAAAACATTCTTGCAACTTGTTGGTATTATCAGTCAATGTTGTGGGAACGTTTGCTGCTAGCTGGGTAAACAGTAAATCAGCATGGACAGCGGTCTGTGGTACTTTTAAGGTGGTTACTTCCCTTTAAATATCGTTTACTTATTCAGTTTCTCTTTTAAACTCGGTGCAGACTAATTTAGATCGATGTTTTAGTGCTGCTTAGGTGGAGGCGGAGAATATTTTGTGGTTGCACAGCTTTGCATCTCGCCAGGTGTCATTTGACCCAGGTGTGAATGCAGAATGTTACCTTTCCCATTACATTAAAAAGTGAGATGTTGGCAGGTGTTTGTGGGTTTTTTGTGCAGTGGGAATGAGGCTTAACAAAAGAATCAGTTGAAACAAGTGCAGTTGGTGCCTTCTTCTGGTGGATTTCTCTGTCATTGTATCTTTCAACAAAAACCCAAAAAACATTGTGATCCTGGGTACATTGTGAATCATAGACATGTCCCATGGTTGCTTTTTGTGTTTTGCTGTTCATGTAGCACTCCCATTTTGCTGATGCATATCCATTTTGAATTTGTCTGATATGGTCACATTTGGCGGCACTATTTCATTGTAGACTACTTGACTGTCAATTTCACGGTGATCTTTTTAATATCGACAGTTAATTTTGTACCTGTTTGCATCCCTTCAGTGAATAATGTAAAATAAGACAAATATTTTAAAGGTCTACTCGGCTTTGGTGCCCCCCACCGGCACACCCCTGGGCACTCTCCCAATGTCATGTAGGGTAATCTGACCCAGTCTGTAACCACTTCCAAAGTTAATTACCGAAACATTAAATGATTTGGTCTGTCAGACAGTGGTCATTGTAAGTCCAGGCAGAGCTGCCACATTTAATAATGTGCAGTAAATTGTCACTTTTAAGGGTATAATGTTAATGAAAAGGGAACCTGAAATGAAAACAGCGAAAAGTAACTACAAAACAGAATACAAGACATTTGAATTGGGTCAATAGTTTTGACCTTTTTCTGATGTGTGTTGACCTAAGACCCATCAGGACCATAACTGGCTGTGAGGACACGCAGAGGTTATGTGTGCTTTATATTCTGGTTGGAATTTTGGCTGAAGCTTCAAAGTTCTACATTTGTCATATGTGCTACACTTCCTGTGAAGCAAACAATGACAATGAAACTCTTTGTTCTGAGCTCTGACAGTGTGCCATCCCCACCACAAAAACAATCTGACTTTCATTATTACATACAAAGAAATTGCTTACAATAGTTGGAGTTAGTTCCAGTTATACCCTATGACATCACCCCTCCCCCTTCCTCTTAAAGCCTTTAAAATCAGCACACTATTAATGAGCTGAGAGGAAGGAAAGGAAGAAATATATATATACATATTTTTATATACAGCAATGCAAATTTATTAGATAGAGAAACAAATGTACTTTTAAGGGGTGATAATGTTGACTTCATAATTTAAAAGAGACTGTCACTGTGTGCATAACATGCATAAAGTCACTTTATTAGGCCTGCACTGCATTACTGTCTTTACTGTGAGAGAAATGAAATTTTCTGGCAGCTTTTATAAAACATAAACTTTGAGCTCACAGGAACAAATGGAGATTTGCTTAACCCTTTAAAACTTGAGAAAACTGACATATATATATATATATATATATATATATATATATATATATATATATATATATATATATATATATAAATGCTGCCAGTAACAATGTAATATAAGGAGCTGAAAAGTTCCCATAGGGTGGGGGAGGAGGTGGTTTGGTCCAACAAACCTAGGACTTTGTCCCCACAGCCCAGTATTTGCTTCCCATTTGAATGTTGAGCCAATCCATATTTTTTTTTCCCAACCACACATTTTTGTTCCCTGAACCAAACCAACTGCTTTTGTTGCACAAGAAATAAACATAAATACGAGGTGTGTTGCTGATGTTGTGAGTTTGTTTTGAAAAACACTATACACATCTAACAAGCAGAAACTGTAAATTTCTTGTAAAATCAACACATTCTCATCCTGACTCATCACATGGTGCCACTCTGTCAGTGACCTTTTTCATCTACTTATGACATTTTAGGTTTTCTTCTGTGTGTTTACGCAACACGAGCTCATGGATCCCAGCATGGACTGTCACGATGGTTGGGATAAGGCAACAAAGTCATCGATGGTTAAGTTTAGGCAAAAGAGGCACATGGTAAGGGGCCATCCAGCATATAAAAACAACGCCACCGGTTGTGCCAAACACATTCTCATCTGATGCAGCGTAGCCGCCTTGCGGTTGAATGCATAGGGTTGCATTTGGCGTCATGCTCGTATGCCAAAAGTACTGACAGACTGGACATACTTGATGAATGTGGAGTGAGAACGGACTAGTCAAATAGGTTTAACACATTTAAAATGTACTCGCCGTCCCAGAACATCAGCAACAGACACAGGAGGATACCTGGTGCATCATTTGTACTGTAGATGTAAATAGCACTGACCAAGAGACAACATTTGACAAGATAGAATGAGAATGTGTTGTTTTGTACCAAAAAAAACTGGATCAGCAGTGGAGCTGATAACTATCAATAAAGCAGTAAAGCCACTAAGCAACTTGGTTTCCTGAGCTGTCAGTTGGTTTTAATTATTATAGTCATTGGGTTTTGAGGTTAGAAAGATGCTGAGTATGTGTGTGTGTGTGTGTGTGTGTGTGTGTGTGTGGTTTTGAGTCAGTTAAGACTCACTGAGATGGACAATAAAACATGAGCAGGGTTTTCCCTTCATAAAACAGCTCTTTGAGGATTTCCTGTCTGTGGACACAGTGCCATCACGTCATGTCTCCCACTAGACTCTTTTGTGGTAAATGTTTAGTTCGGCTGGGTGACACCAGCTCTTTGCCTCATTTTCATCTCAGCCTGCCTATGTTCTGTCATTGGTCACAACAGACAGAGTGGGAAAAAACTTTGTGTTGCATAACGGTGTCACTTGGTTGCTAGGGCATGCAGTCATGCCAAGTGAAAGATGCCATCCAGACATGATATAATTTTTCCACAAAGTACAATTACCTTGTTAAGATTCTTAAACCACATCAACTCTCTGTCTCTCGGTGAGGCAGAATGTATGAGTATAAGAATACTTTTCATTTTAACTGTTTACCCACTGGATATTTCCCATTTAATGCGCTAATTAGTGATATTAATCATGTCTGGAGTGTATATATGGGTCCACCACAGTCTGTTATGGAAATCCCATCCACAGCATTGACTTTGTATTTTAACCCTGGATCGACATCACTTTTCTTGTGCTGCATTAAGACACCTTTTACAAGCTATTTGAATCTTTGACACCTGAGAAAATTGGCAAGAAATGTCAGGGGGATTGCAATACATTAGTAAAAGGTGGCAAATTACCTAAAGGTGAGCTTTAAAAAACGGGTGAGGATTATTAGGAAATTATCTCCAAAAAACAAAATAAAAGAGAAAAATGTCCAGTATTTTATTTCCGTAATTAGAATAATTTTATTTTATTTTTTAATTTTAATTTTATTTTATCATTTAAAATATGTTACAGAAAATAAAATAAAACAAAAAATACATATATATTGTGTTTATTTTAAGTACTTTTTTAAAGGTCATTTTCTTGGTTTTTTTTGTAACTTTGTTTCTTTTTTTTTGCTTATTTTTGGGCCATATCTGTTAAGTTTCCCATTGCCTTTTCACTGTGTTTTTCAAAGAAATCTAATCAATTTGCTCAGGTTTTAAAGGGTTAAAATGGATGGACTCTGAGTTTTGGCCATCTGCATATTTTTTATTTTTATTCTTATTTTTCTTCAGCGGAGTTTAAAATTTGACTGTCGTGAAAATGGAGGAAATAAAAAAAATAATGTTGTCAATCTGATAGATGGACACATGCTTACGCCAACTTATAGGCCTATTTGGGAACTAATATGAAAAAAGAAAACAAAATTAGAATTTGGTTCAAAGGTCAAGGTCACTGCGACCTTGAATCCATCTCATTTTTATGAATGTAACATCTGAGGGAGTTTTCTTAAATTTAGCACAGTCCTCTTAGACTCAGGAATGACCTGATTAGAATCTTGTGGTTAAAGGTCACAGATCAAGGTCATGGTGACCTTATAGAACATGTTTTTGGCCATAACTCAAAAACACTCAAGATATACCTTGAAACTGTGCTGATTGTAGAGATCTTCTGTATGTGATGCGTCCATGTTTTCAAAGACATGGATTTAACTGTAAGTGTAACTTGACTGGCGCCCCCAGGCACACAACTGCATGGCGAAATTTCTAGTTCTACCTGGACTCTATTTTCCCATGGTTTTCTGCATTTAAGTTAGCGATGGAGACAAGTTTCTAACTTACTCCTGTAATGAGAGAGAGCGTGAAACAGGCTGCAATGTAACCACCTGGGCAATATGCACCATTGGTGTACGTCTGCTAAAAGTGCTTGTTATTGCCACTGTGTCTCACAAGTGTCTCACATTTGTGACAGGCTGTTCCTCACCTTTTACAATCACATCTGTAAAACCACTAATTATAAACAAAGATATAATTATTAATGTCAGAAAGGCTGCACTAGAGAAGGACAACCTCTAACCAGGCAGCTGAGCTCCTCTGCTGTCTCTCTGTGTGCCTGTTATATCACTTTTGCTGCTTATTTTTGGAGTTGAGCTGTCTCAGTTAAACGCATTCCTCACTATTAGAATATCATGTGCTTACGAGCGATTATAAATACTATTTATAAGCTTTTCCTCTGTATGTGCAGTTGTCAGCAATAGCACAGTAGGCATTTGAGCAATGCCTACTGTGTAATAGTACGATGACAATTCTCACTGGATATTTAACCCAACTTTCAGTGAAAAGAGAAAGAAGATGTAACTGTTTAGTTATCACACTAATGATGTCATGATGTGTGTGTATTTATTTACCTCAGCTGCAGGGAGATTGTAAGAGACAAGCCTTTACTTCTCCTGTTTTATACATAAATTTGATTGTATTTAACACTTCAAAACTTTGGCAATTTTTTTCAAAAACCTTTAAGGAAGATAATTAGCAACTAAAGAAGATATGACCTGACCTTCAGAAAACTGCCTGAAAAAAAACAAAAAAAGAGTGCTCAAAAATTAAAATAAGTCTGTAAAAATAATTCTAAATATATATTTTTAATGATTATTTATTCTGGATATGTGTCTGTAGATTTGTTTTTTGTAAATCTTCTGCTTTCTTACAATTTTGCATGCAATATTTAAATTTGTCTTATCACAATCAATAAAATACGTAATTTCCTGCACAAACTTTTCACAAACTTTTCAATGCCTTCCAGTGACTCAAAGGGCATAATGTGTACCTTATTCAGTTGTCTTTTAGTGTGAAACTTGCCGTATCTAACACAGAACCAGAGAACAGTAGAAGTCGAAGAGACTGGCATCAATTAGTAAATGTAAACAGTATAGTGGTACAGAGTGAACCTGAGAGCAGCTGAGTGCTGAATTTAACAATATGTAAGTCAGTGCTGTGAATCTGGATGTGTTTAAATGTTAGCAGTTATATTAGGAGTATTTTTTGATTGTATTACAGGCCTTTATTGAGGAGCAGTCTTTGGCACTTAACCGTTACAGGATATGAATACCAGCTTTCTATTTTGCAAAGAAAAGCATTTTAACCTTTTTTAAATAATCACAGTGGCGTTCTATTTAACTCTACAAGTGTAGCGTTCAATAAGTCTGCAGTGAGTTGCATTGCGGTGGCACTGAGACTCTTTAAATGGGTCAAACACACTGGAATGCCAAACCAAAATATTGCACAGTGGCTGTGAGCACAGGCACAGCTGCCAGGCAGGATCCAGGTGGGCTCTGCCCTACTTTAACAGTTTTGGGCAAGGACACTAAATTGACATTATACAAATAGTTGAATACTGGAAAGACACAGAAAGCAGAGAGGGACAGCAAATCTGTGAAGTGGGTGAATTTGGTGAATTGAGTCTGCAGGCTGTTTGTGCTCATTTACACATGTTGATGCATGTTGCATGCATGTTTTGGATACACTCGAAACAAAACTGCACTGAGGCCACAGCTCATCCCATACATAAGAGGCACATGTATGTGTGTCTTTAGTCTTGCATAGTAGGACCTACAGTGCTGTGCCTTAGGCCACAATAGATTTGTTGTCAAAAATGCTGTAATGAGGATATTTATTTATTAATTAGTCTTTTTATGAGGTTACAAAAAAAGAATATAGAGCAATGCATTAAAAAATGTCTGGTAGTATCGGCTGCGAGTGTTGGGCTCAGGCTAAGAGAAGGAGGGACGAAAGTGCGCATTCAGGGCACAAGACAAAATAGGGGTGTACTTGCAAATCGGAGTGTGGAAAAATAATTGTTTTTTATCGATTACATTGTTTTTGTAATTGTTAGCAGCCGAAATTGAAATTGAAATCAAAATATGATTAATTACACAGCCTTGGTGTGTAGGTTATTAGCTTGTAAATTATTGTTTCCCATAGTGAGGAAGATTTTGGGAATGGTAGTATGCAAGCAAGAGGTGGGAGAATGCCTGAATAATTGGCCAGTGGCAGGTTTACAGCCACAGTCTCCATCCGGTGAGTCAGACTAATGTGCCTTTAATCAGTACAGCTGTACAGTCATGCCAGCAGCCAATGCAATCAGAGAGTATAGAGGAGTGGTTCCTATATCTTAATTATGAAGAAATGAAACCAGTTTTACATGTGGGATTCGTGTCAGCAGGCAGAGGGACGGGAGGAGGAAATGAACATGCACATGTGATCAAAATGTAAGCAAAATATTATCCTATAATATGTTGACATCTCATTAGAGTTGCGTTATTTGTAAAATATTCAATCATTTTCTCATAAAACTGTGACTTAAATAGCATAATTACTTTTCTTTTTTTTACTTTTACAAAATGTTCTTTGTAATTTGGAACTTCTGCCTTGAAATTTATCTGTATGATATAATAACTTATTCTTGATACAATTCTAGTGACATTAGGCCTATACATTGTGCCCATCCTACTTTCGTGAACACAGTATCTCAAGAACGCTTGAAGGTTATTCCTTCAAATTTGTCAAAAACTTCAACTGGGACCCAATGATGAACTTATGGGATTTTGGCGGCCAAATATCAAAGGTCAAGGTCACTGTGACCTTGTGTCCATCTCATTCTTGTGATTGCAATATCTCAAGAATGCCTTCAGGGAAATTCTTTAAATTTAGCACAAATGTCCACTTGGACTTAATGATGAACTGATTAGAGTTTGGTGGTCATAGTTCGAAGGTGAAGGACACTGTGACCTCACAAACCTGTTTTTGGCCACAGCTCAAGAATTTGTTCATTATGGCAAAACATCATAAAAATGACAGATTGAATGATGAAGTGATGGCATTTGATATCCAAAAGGCCAAAGGTCAATTTAAGTGACATCATAATGTTTGTGTTGTTTTGCTACTGTTTTGCGCCATAACTCAGGAACAGAAGCGGAGACATTTGGTCAGATACTGAATTGCTGACAGAAATTTGAGTGTTCACTTTAAAAATGTGCTGTTTGTAGAGATCTGTTGTGCTGCTGAGTTGAATATGTGTGGAAGCATCCATGTTTTTGAATTTGTAGCTTCTATGCAGCAATATCCGTATTTATTAAGTATTGTCAGCCATCATGATTACATTTGAGTGCGGACAGACATGGATGTAAACTGTAACTGCAATTTGACAGTTCCGTGCAGACATATAACTTTGAAGCGGTAATTCTAGTTTCTGAAAAACTCCCCAAACTTTAAGACAGATTTTTATTTTTTTCTCAATAGCAGCTTTAATAGTTTGTTGTAATTATGTCATCATTTCCTTTGCCTGAGAGAAGCGTGGGCCATTTTCTGAGCTCTGAAATGTGATAATGAGGCAGTTTAAGTTGAAACCTCATATGTAATTACACTGACTTGTTGGTCAAAGATGAGATAATTACATTTTTCAAATGTTACAGTGTGAGATGTTCTGTGTTTTGATCTCCCACATTATAAAAGTGTGTCACCACATTCCTTGTGCCAAACCAGGCATTCCGATTGACTCCCCCTTTTGTCTTGTTTTCCTCACTGGTTGCTTGATTGTGTGTGCGGAGCTGCAGAGCGTCCTGAAGCCTCTCCGTCTGTTTATGATAATCTGTCAGCACAGTTTATGTTCCCACTGTTGAGATAAGGGGCAGAGCTGTAAATTGTGTGTGCCATCTCTTTTCCAGCCAAGCCTTTAGCTCTCAGTGTTTCCTCACTCAGTCGCTGTGAGTCCACACAGAAGCTCCAGCACGGTGCTTACTAGAACCACTAACCAAACTGAGATGGAATGAGCTCCAACCACCGGCCTGGCCTTGGATATGGTGACGGACTACACCCGCTGTGGCAATAAATAGGCTCGTAAAAGACAAGACGGGACCACGGTAGTGTTTTCTGTTTGGTTGCCGTGGCGATGTGGGCTTGAGCTGCGGAGGCTGCACTGAAAAAAGAACCCGAGGCAGAGTTTGTGGTCAGGACCAGGATGGATGTCCTCGGTGATTATATTCACTAAACAGAGACATCAGAGACAAAGACTTTGAGGCTGTGCCGGGACAGATAAACAGAGGAGACAGGGATGGATGGAGCAAGGTGGAGGGCTGTCTGGACCTCGCTGCTGCCCAACAGACCACCAGCACCAATACTCCTCATACCTTTCTCTGTATGATTGTTTAGAGCTTCAGGCGGCCAGTTCCTGACTCCTCTCCTCCTCCTCTGATCTGATGACTGCAAGATCTGTTATTCCCCTCCCGGTCACAAAGCCTCATTTGCAAGAACAAAGAGCCATACTGTTTTCATGTAGTGAATGATACCGTCAATAGGTGACTTTCCATTACAGATTGGTGCAAAACTTAAACGATAAGAAATGTCGATAAAAAACACCTCTGTGACATGACTGGTGATAACATTCCAAGAAGCATGGCGATGGATGTGAAATCATTAGCAGCTTTATTTCTATTGTAGCCACCGCACTAGCTGTCATTATTTCCAACTGAAGGCAGCTTAGGCGTGTTATGGAACGATTATGGAAAGCCATGCCCCTTATACGTGGGAGCGGCCACGTATGAGGGATTTCTGGGAGGTGATAGTGCATGATTTCAAGAGGAATTGTGGATTCAACACTTTTGGATGATCTGCTCAACTTTTGAAGAGTAATGTGATGCAATTACACCTCTAGCACTGCTGCTGCATCATGTAGGGAGCCAGTTCCTACTGACAAGCACATAGCCATAGCATCATGTGACCTAAAAAAGACAAAAAAGTGTCTCCATTGCACTTTTTTACGAGATATAGCTTTTTTTAATCACCTGAAATACCACCTCATGCGAGTGTAAAAACTATTTATTTCAAAATTGACATGTTTCCATTAGGCAAATTTTCTATTTTTATATATTTCAATTTGCTCAATTTGAGGTTTAATACAAACCGGCTAATTGGAACTGTGGTACACAATGCCCTGTTAGCAGTGGATTCTATTCTTTTTGTTGTTGATATGATCAGTTTATAACAGATACAGGCCCTATAGCTGTCTGTGTATATGCCAACTAACATACATTACATGGAGATCATGCTATAGTTTCTCAATCATTTCATAGACAAGGTTGCCAATGTCAGAGCAAACATCTCACCCACATCCAGTCCTCTTAGTAATGGTCTCCCCAACCCATCCATCCTAGATGCCTTTTGGCCAGTGTCTTTAGGTGACATTGCAGCCTTGCATGGAAAAGTAAAACCGTCTTCAAGTATTTTAGATATCTTACCAACGTCTTTGTTTTTAAAGGTTTTTAACTCCATTGGCCCCTGCATAGTCAATATTCTTAACCACTCTCTTTTATCAGGGTGTAACCCAAAACTTTTTAAGCAGGCTATCGTTCAACCTTTGTTGAAGAAGCCATCCCTGGATCCCTCCCTGCCTGACAACATCCAAAATTGTTCCATTTCTTTCTAAAATCTTAGTTGTTGAAAAACAACTCATCTATACACTGGAGCACCACAGGGTGTTTGAGGAGAGCTGTTTCAGTAGAATGTAGTTTGCGGAAACCTGATTGAAATTTATCAGAGTGTCTAATGACATTTTAATGGCTCCAGATACTGGTTATTGTTTAGTTCTGGTTTTATTGGATCTCAGCACAGCATTTGATACTGTTGATCACCAAATTTTAATCCACAGGCTAAGGCACCTGGTGGGCATATCTGGGATGGCATTAGAGTGGTTCTCATCCTATCTTTCAGGTAGAACCAGGTCAGTCTCTGCTGGGGAATTTCTGCCAGACTCTGCCACTTTGTCATGTGGGGTCCCTCAGGGATCGGTTTTGGGGCCCATTTTATTTTCTCTGTACAGCCTCTTGGACAGATAATCAGTGAGCTCAGCAACATCTCTTATCATCTGTACGCTGACGACATCCAGCTGTATTTTTTATTTAAACCTGATGAGGTCCACAAACTGTCCATATTTGAAAACTTAATTGCCATCAGGAGCAGGATGAAAAACAATTTTCTGCAGTTAAATGCAGATAAAACAGAAGTTTTGGTTATTGCCCCTGACAACCTCCAGTCATCAATCAAACAGCACCTTGGTACCCTATCAACTTCATGTCAAGTCTAGTCTGCGTAATCAAAAACCATTGCCACTATACAAAGCAAAGGACATCCTTAATCAGAAGGCACTAAACACACTTTATTGTTCTGTTTTAGTTTCATATATGACCTATTGTTTGGAGGTATGGGGTAACACACACAAAACTTATACTGATTCTGTTTTTAAGTTACAGAAGAAAGCAATAAGAATTGTAAATCAAACAAACTTCCATTAACCAACCCACGCATTGTTTATCGAATTATATTCCCTAAAATTTTACGATTTAGTTGAATTAAAAACAGCACAGATATTGTACAAAACATACAAACCCCAATTCCAATGAAGTTGGGACATTGTGTAAAACGTTAATAAAAACAGAATACAAAGATTTGCGAATCCTTTTCAGCCTATATTCAATTGAATACACTACAAAGACAAGATATTTAATGTTCAAACTGATAAACTTTATTGTTTTTTCGCAAATAATCACTCAGTTTGAATTTGATGCCTTCAACACCTTCCAAAGAAGCTGGGACAGGGGCAACAAAAGACTGGAAAAGTTGAGGAATGCTCAAAAAACACCTGTTTGGAACATTCCACAGGTGAACAGGTTAATTGGAAACTGGTGAGTTTCATGATTGGTTATAGAAGGAGCATCCCTGAAAGACTCAGTTCTTCGCAAGCAAGGATGGGGCAAGGTTCACCACTTTGTGAACAACTGCGTGAGCAAATAGTCCAACAGTTTAAGAACAACGTTTCTCAACATACAATTGCAAATAATTTAGGGATTTCATCATCTACAGTTCATAATATGGTCAAAAGTTTCAGAGAGTCTGGAGAAATTTCTGCACGTAAGAAGCAAGGCTGAAAACCAACATTGAATGCCTGACCTTCGATCCCTCAGGCAGCACTGCATTAAAAACCGACATCGTTCTGTAAAGGATATTACCACGTGGGCTCAAGAAAACCTTTGTCAGTTAACACTGTTTGGTGCAACATCTACAAGTGCAAGTTTAAGCTCTACTATGCAAAGCGAAAGCCATGTATCAACAACACCCAGAAATGCTGCCGACTTCTCTGTGCCCGAGCTCATCTGAGATGGACTGACGCAAAGTGGAAAAGTGTGCTATGGTCCGACGAGTCCACATTTCAAATTGTCTTTGGAAATCGTGGACGTCGTGTCCTCTGGGCCAAAGAGGAAAAGGCCCATATAGACTATTATCAGTGCAAAATTAAAAAGCCAACATCTTTGATGGTATGAGGGTGTGTTAGTGGCCATGGCATGGGTAACTGGCATATGTGTGAAGGCACCATTAATGCTGAAAGGTACATAAAGGTTTTGGAGCAACATATGCTGCCATCCAAGCAACGTCTTTTTCAGGGACGTCCCTGCTTATTTCAGCAAGACAATGCCAAGCCACATTCTGCACGTGTTACAACAGCGTGCCTTCGTAGTTAAAAAGTGTAGGTACTAGACTTGCCTGCCTGCAGTCCAGACCTGTCTCCCATCAAATGTGTGGCAACGGAGACCCCAGACTGTTGAGCAACTGAAGTCGTACATAAAGCAATAATGGGAAAGAATTCCACCTACAAAGCTTCAACAATTAATGTCCTCAGTTACTGAGTGTGTTAAAAGGAAAGGTGATGTAACACAGTGGTAAACATGACCCTGTTCCAGCTTTTTTGAAAAGTGTTGCATGCATCAAATTCAAAATTAGTGAATATTTGCAAAAAAACAATAAAGTTGAATATATCTTGAAAAGGATTTGCAAATCATTGTATTCTGTTTTTATTAACGTTTTACACAATGTCCCAACTTTATTGGGATTGGTACAATTCATTGGTTGGTACAATTACACACTTTGCCACAGTATTCAGAGGCTATTTGACATTAGAGAGAGTCGATATGATCTGAGGGGAACAGGTTTATTAAAAAAAACAAAGACAAGGACAAATACGAAGCAGAGATGTGTCAGAGAGGTTAAATTGTGGAACAGCCGTGGCAATAAATTAAATAAATTAAATCAATAAATGAAATTATCGGGCATGACATGGAACACAACAACGTTAGCCACCACTAGTGTGACAAATAACATGTCTTTGCAGTGCTAAGTAACCAGTATCAATGGCATAACATGCCAATACAATCATTCACTGTTGCTGATTTCGTCCTCTGCTCGGAGGGGAAGGAGCTCCCTAATCTCAGTGTTTTCCTAATTTGGAGATATTTTTTGGTGTAGGATGACTCTTAGAGATCTGTGGCCATCCATGCACAAACACATGGACTGACAAAATAATTATTTTGACATTAAGTATACATGTGGTGATATATAAAACAAACTCCACAGAGCTCTATTTTTGTGCAAAATATTTAAAAGAAAAACATTAGTGAGCCTCTCTGTGTCACTGGGTGACTTATTCCTTCATCACCAATTTTGACTTGGTCTCACGTACACCATCCTGTTGACACAAATGCTCACTGGAGCCTGCCTCTGAAAGTAGTCCCCCAACAAATGCATACTGAAAGATACAGTTTTAGTTATAGTTATTACTATAGGCACTATAATTACAGCAATGCTATTTTATTATTGCTGTTATTATTATATTTTTGCTATTATAACTCATACTTTAGTTTATTTCCTTCCTTTCATTTTTTTCTGTGTGTGCTTGTTTGTGTGTGTGTTGCAAAGCACTTTGGATCAACTGTGTTTGTATGTGAACTGCTTTATAAATAAGCTTGTGTGAGGTGTTTTTAAAGGTTTACATCTTCAGTAGCTCTTCAGGAGGAGCCAGTGGACTAAGAGCTGAGAGTCACAGACAGGGAGGGGAATTAAGAGTACTGAGGGACTGACTGACATAATACTTTATGAGATTTGTTGAGAAAAAAAGCTTTAGGTTTTTAAATGTAAATCAAGTAGGGTCTGTTTTTGTTGACAATTGTAAACTACAGTCTTTAGAATTTTGGTTGCCTATACATCTAATTATGTTGACAAACAAATTACATGCTGAAAACTTGTATGCCTGCCTGGATTATGTTCACATTTTTTTTTTCTTTTTGCATGAAACAGGTGTTACAACTGGTGGCCTGTCTGTGGATAGGTTGAGGCAACAACTTTGTCTGCAGACATTTTCTGAATTAAACAAGAGCACAATCTTTCCTTTACCTTTATCAAGTGCTGTCAGCGCCTAAACAAAACTTAAAATACAATAACAATCATAATAATAAGGTTGCAGTCACTACAAGCGATACTATATTGCAAGATCAATACATTGGCACATATGTTGTCAGTAAATATTAACGTTCTGTGTCAACATTTATGCAACTTGCCCAATACGTCAACAATATCTCAAAATTTAAACAGAAAATGTAATGTGGTTGGCATCTCAATTCTTTTGAGATGTATTTGCAGTTGCAAGTTATAGGTAAAGAATTTATCAGAGGGCTGTTCTTTCAAAAACATGGAAAAGGCAATAAGAAACTTGGTAAGAAATCTTCTAGGAATTAGGAAGATTTAGAAAATGATTTCAAAAGAGCTAGGGAAAAAAATGTCTAGAGATAAAAGAAAAAAACTAGAGAAAAACTTTACATATAATTAACATTATTACATATTTTAGATGATACATTTTTAAATTAAAAAAACAATTAAATAATTGTATTACTAATTAACTAGTTGATTTACTTTTTACAAATTTCTTGCAAATTTTGGGGGTTTATATAACTTTTTTGTTGCTCATTGACTTTTTCTCATGGTTTTAAAGAAATCCAGCCATGTGTGATGTGCAGTAAAATGTCCTCAGCACGTCTTTTTAAGATCCTGCAGCTTTGGACTGTCTTCTCAGCCTACATGTGTACGTGTGGGATGGTCTGCCCTGTCCTGTGTGCTCCTCCACTGTTGGAGCACATCACTGTTCAAAGACTTGTGTAAGATTCTTCATGAACTTTATTTGACCAAATAAGGGATCACAGATACAACTGTATCTCCCCCCTTCCTCCCTCCCCGCCCACATTTAGAAGTGATGGCACTTAAAGCAGCTCTCCATAAACACTGTTTATATCCACTAAATTGCCTCTGTGCTCTTTCTTCTGGCTCAGTGGCTGAAAAGACTCAAAGCTGTGACATAAAGGCAAGATAGAAACTCAATTCATAGTTTCAGTTGTTTCTATTTGCTTCAGAAAACACGTCAGTGTCTCTCTTAACTTCGTACCATAATGTGGTCTGCAATTGATGCACATATCAAAAACTGTGAGCAACTCTGATGTAAAGTATTTGACTCTTAACCTCTTCATGTTTCATCCTGGCTGCTTATAGCACTGCCTGCCTCCTTTCATGTCTCTCTACTCTTTCTGTATCAGCATCTAGATCAGCATGCACTGAGCATATTTGTCCATTCAGTACGAGTTCATGCTTTCATAGTTTCATAGTTCACTCTCAGGGCTGGGTATCAGGTGTCGGCCAAAATAACCCAAGTCCTATCAAAACTTCTCTAGTCAAAAGACACCTGCATTTGATGCTTTATGTAGCTAAGTCTGAAAAACTGACTTATTTTTATGGTTTTGCTTGCAGCCAATCACTGCAAGCGTTCTTTGATTTATTGCCATGTGTGATTGGCCCACAACTGCAGCAGCTACAACTGCAGCCGTTTTTACTCTGAACTCATCAAATAACGCCACTCTATCAGTTCTTTCGGCGTGAAAGCATGATGCCAAAAGCAGCCTTTTGTGTGCTTTGAGAGACATTAATTGATGTTCTGTGAATTCTTCTTTCACAATAACATTCCAAGCAGCATAGTGATGGAGGTTCAAAACATTAGCAGCTTTATTTCTGTTGCAGCCACCACACTAGCCGTCATTATTACCAATCCAAGGCCACGTAGGCGTGTTATGGAGCCATAATGGAAAAGCAAGCCCAATATACATGGGAGCGGACACATATGAGAGATTTCTGGGAGGTGATAGTCCACGATTTCACAGAGGAGTTGTGGATTCAAAACTTCCGGATGATCCGCTCAACTTTTGAAGTTATAAGGGAGACATTTCCTACCGACAAGCTCATAGCCATAGCATCATGTGACTTATAAAAGCCAAAAAAGTGTTTCCTTTGCAGTTTTGCAAAAGATGGCTTTTTTGAAATCTCCTGAAATATCACCTCATGCGAGTGTAATTTTTTTTTCTTCATGAGAGACTACAAATGGTGCTCATAATGGCAAATAATGGCCTATGCTTTCTGACCCTCTTTACACCTTGTATTAAAATGTGTCTGGTATCCAGATTGTATTTTAATATGATTACATTAACACTGGTGTTAACATGTTGCCGCTCTTTTTGAGGGTTTTTTTTTCGGGAGTTTTTCCTTAGGTGATGTGAGGGTCTAAGGGCAGAGGGATGTTGTACGCTGTAAAGCCCTTTGAGGCAAACCAGGTTTTGTGAAAATGGGCTTTATAAATAAAACTGACTTGACATGTCAAGTCAGTTTTATTTATATTTCTGTTTCTGTACAGCGTACAGAAACAGAAACGTAATAGAAACAGATGCATGTCATATTACAATAATGGTAGGTGTGAAATTAGTAATTGCTCTCTATGATGATGTTGAGAGAGATGATAACAGTCTCATGCATATGTGAAAGGGAGTTGTCCAAAGGCAAGATCACAGCATCGGCGCAACCAGGACCAGACCACGATCAGGGCGAGCGGGGGGCACAGAATCAGTACAGCCACAGCACGAGCACAACCAAAGGCAGGGTCGCGGCATCAGCACAGCTATCACCACGGTCAGACACAGTCAAGGTTACGGCCAGGATCCAGGGAAACTAGGAAACAAGGGAGCAGGAATGCTCCCGAGAGGCAACAGGATTAGCGTAGTGCAGTTCAACAGACCCAGGCTCTGTAATCGCGAGCCCCAGGTGGTGAGAGTACCACATGGCTATCACAGAGCTAAGCTAAGCTTGCACATGGCAATGCAGTTAACAGACATGCATGATTTCTGATGGCGGCATTGAGAGAAGGAAAGGAGCTCAGCGTATCAGAGGAAGTCCCCCGGCAGGTTAAACCTATGTCAGCCTAACTATGGGCTGGTCCAGGCAGCCTGAGCCAGCCCTAATTATAAGCTTTATCAAAGAGGAAGGTCTTAAGTCTACCCTTAAAAGTTGAAACGGTGTCTGCCTCCCTGACCGAAAATGGAAGATGGTTCCATAGGAGAGGAGCATGGTAGCTGAAGGCTCTGGTTCCTAACCTACTTTTGGAAATTTTGGGAACCACAAGTAACCCTGCATTTTCAGAGCGCAGTGATCTTGAGGGTTGGTAAGGAACTATGAGCTGTGACAGATAGGATGGAGCCTGACCATTTAGAGCTTTGTAAGTAAGGAAGAGGATTTTAAATTCAATCCTGGATTTCAGGTGTCTCCAGTGTTTACATTCGGATTTGATTACTTTGTCCAGCGTAAAAAAAACAAACACATTTCAAACAGGCCACCTGTCAACAACTAATATGATAAAGATATTTAAAAAATGTTTAAATTACTTAAAAATAATGACAATGACAATGTAAAGACAATCTGACCACAAAGATGGGAAGTCAAGGCCTTATATACTCTCAGGGAGACAATGAGACACAGGTGGAACACATTATGGTGAGTCAAGTAAACACAAAGGGGGCAAAGTTGACAGGATGTGCAATCTGAAATGAGAAGAGACAATGGTTACCAAAATAAAACAGGAAACACGTAATTATTGCATTTGGATAAAAAATGCAATTACACTTATGTTTAATGTGGCCACATATCGTCCCTGATCACCGCCAGAAGTGGTTTGACTGATCAGATCACAATCCTTCCTGAGTGCATTTTGGGTGCATTCACAGCTAAAGGCTACTTTAATGTGATGAAGAACTAATCGATTGCAATCCAGTCACCCAAAACATATCTCTATGGTCTCTGATGACAGTGATTTTAAGAAGCACAGAAGCCAATTATAGATAATAACATATTCCTGATCACCAACAAAACAATAAGAAAATTATGTACACAAGAACAAAATACCTTTATAACAAAGGTGACAAGAAAATGATTAGATAATTAGCTGGGGAGAATTATTAGATATTAAAAAAGTCTAGAAAACCATATTTCTAATTCTTATAATAATATATTGAAATTATTTTACTTAAGAAATTGTAGTACTTTGTCAAAGTCATTTTCTTGTTTTTTTTTTTTTATTTTTAATTTTGTATTTATCTATGTATTTATTTATTTATCTATTTGCACTTGACATTTCCATGTTTGTTTTTTATCAGGCAATTTTCCGGTGACTTTTTACTAATTTCTTGCTATTTTTTGGGCCATTTCTTGTTTAGCTACCTGTTGCTTTCTGAAGCCAGTTTGCTCAGGTATCAAAGGGTTAATGTGACATGTTTTCATGTTGTCATCACAGGGCATTTGATAACAGTGGACTCAGCCTTCCTACAGGACCAGGAGCAGGCGGTTCTCATCAGTCCAGTTCTGGACCAGCAGGAGTGGAGCTGTGTGAGGCTGGTGTACCAGATCAGTGAACGGGGGTCCCTGCAGCTCCACCTCAGACCCAGTGGTGATAACTTTGACTACCGGATCTGGACTGCCAACCAAGCCTCTGACAGCTGGCTCATTGCGAGCGTGGACCTCCCCAACACCACCATCCCCTACCAGGTAGGAGCCAGTGTGACGACCTGAATCAGTGTGATCCTTGTTGGGCTGACATCCAAAACAGGATTCTGAATATCAGATTTAGTTTTCCTTTATCAAATTCTGATCCTTTTTTGCCCCTTCTCCTCAATGCACATATATTCATGTCAGTATTTGGAAATATCTTGATGGAGTTTGCAGTACTGAATGTCTCTGATTGGTTCAAAAACCTCACGGGCTGCTACAAGTAGTGGACAGTTTGATTCCCCATTTTTAAAAATTTTTTTTTTTTCAGTTTTCAGGATGTTTCTTGCCAAGTTGCTTGTTATGTTTCTTCACATGTTTTTGACCGAAATTAAAAAACAACTTTCTCATGTTTCAGAGGTTCAAATGCTTGTGAAAGGCATCTCAATGCAGCACAAGAAAACTGATGTCGATCCAGGTGGTAAAGGGTTAAAAGTGTGTGTGTGTTTCGCCTTCTGATCAGAAATTTGCGGCGTGTTGTTGAATCCATTAGCAGCCTTCTTTTTAGGGCTCTTCAGATGTAGAAATGTGATCATATGCTTAAGGGATTTGGTTTCTGACTGGAGGCTGATCATAGCTTTTTGAAAATGCTTTCAAGAGCTGCATTTCATTAGTCGCTCCACATGCCCTCGTTAATGTCCCCTCAGCACCTGCCTTCGGAGGGAATCCCCGCCGCCATCATGAGGGCCGTTCAACATATCTTAAAAACTGATCACCCCTCAGAGGGCTGAGGGAGCGAGTCAGCAGTGATGGTCAGTCCAGAGGCATCTGTGGTTAGGAAGCAGAAATACACATAAAAGCTCCACTATAGAAGGAGGAGATGAATACATTAGAAAATTAATTAAATAATACATTAAATGAAATGAATCGGATATAAGACATTCTTTTCAGCTTCACTTTTCTCTTATATATCTTATAGATCTGTATATGTAGGCTTGGACAGGTTAATTTGCCTATTAGCAGATATATATTTTGAGATATACTCTGCAGGAATTTCTTTAAAAACAAATGTATAGACTCATACAGAAGTAATCCCTTTCAATCATCCATTGTGATCCACTCATTTTATAAACTTGCTTTTCTGTAACTTTGTTTTATATGGTTTGTTTTTTTGTTTTTGTTTGTTTATTTCTTTTTTCGGTAGGGTGCTTGGGTTGATGTATTATTCTGTGTAATCTGTAAAGTTTTGTAACATATTTGAAAGGTACTGAGTAAAACAGTTATTTTTATTATTATTACTAAAAGTGGATCATAATAGATGATTAAAAGGGATTACTTCTGTATGAGTCTATCAGTTTTTTTTTTTTTACAAATGCATGCTCAAATAATAGTGCAATCACAGTTTCAAAAATATATCAGATTTCCATTTGTGCATTTGAAAAAAAAGTTAAAAGGAAAAGAAAGTATTCAAAGATACCTATCAAAAACAAAAGAAAAGAGGCAAAGACAAAGCAAAACAAAGCAAAAAACGAAACAAAAGAAAGAAAAAAAAGAACCAAAACAAAAAAGAAGAAAAACAAAACAAAACAAAAAAATATATAATGCTAACTTGAGAGACACTTGACTAACATGATGTATAAACATGTGTAAAAACTCACAAATGGATCAGAAATGATCAAAGATGAGACAGAAAAAAGTTTGACAGCACCAGCCCCAGCCACCCCGCTATTGTTTCCCATTTTCTGTCATTTATGTGATTATGTAGTCTATATACATTGTTTTTTAGGAGTATATCACAAACTATATCTGCTAATATTCAAGTGAACCTGTCCAAACCTTCATATGATAATTAGGTCTGAGAGTGTGTGGGGGCAGGTGTGTTCCATTTCTCTGCTGCCCGCTCTCCTTCTTCTCTCTGTGCCACATCTGCTGTTACGTAACACCAACAACTGAATATTTGTGAATTAGGGGAAGATGAACTACTAATGAAACACACCTGCCACCTTGCACTGGCTTCCTCTAAGTGGCTTGTGGGTAATTTGGGACAGGCTGTCTGACTGTGTCAGGGGTTAAATCAGCAGTTATTGAAGTTGCTTTATCCCTTTAAACCCGAATCAACATCACATTTTTCTGTTCCACGTTCAGACACCTTTCGCAAGTGTTTTAACCTTTGACCTTTGAGCAAATTTAGTTTGAATCCTTTCAAAAACATGAAAAAAAACCCAAAAGGCAATGAGAAGCTTTCCGTCAAATTGAAAGAAATTACTTGATTTAGGAAATTATTTTTAAAAAGCTGGGCAAAAATGTCCAGATAAGTACATTTATAATTACCATGATAATATATTCTAAATTATGATAATGAATTATTATTACAATTTAAGCACTTTTTTGCCAGGTCAGTTCCTTGTTTTTTTTTTTTTTTAACTTCAGTTATTTTTTCAGTGCTACTAATTTAGAGATAATTTTCATTTACTTGTACCTTTTTTTTCTTTTTTTTTTGCAAGTTTTTGGGTCACTTCGTAAGGTATTCATTGCCATCATCCCATGTTTTTAAAAGAAATTAAGTCAATTGGCTGAGTCTCTAAAGGGTTAACTATAAACCCAATAATAATAATTTAAAAGCAGACAGGGGAATCAGTTGTCCAGCTTTGATTTGCTGTGTTTTCTTGATGGTAATTTCATTATTTTTTGTGAATGGTTGTCTGCATATAAAGGATGTGAGTTGTTTAATGCTTCTTTTCTCTAAAGCACACTGTGTTTCCCTTTGACCAACATGTGTGCTGTATAAATAAAGTTTTGCCTGCTCATCTAAATTTAAAGAAAGCTGACCCTTCTTAAATACAGACTGAGTTTGAGGCCAAATGCCCACAAGTTCCCCAAAAGCAGCGATGATGTCATCTTAGCCTCCCACAGAAGCTTCCTTATTGTCAAGCAGAGCACGAACCTCCTCCACGCAGTCTGCTGCAGTGGAAACAATTCTTACAGCACAGAGCCAGCGACAGAATAAACGCTATAGCATGGTGTTAGGTTCAAAGGTTTAGAGTTTTTCCGCGTGTCATGCTGAGTTATGAGGGAAAACACAACTACATGTTGGTACTTAAAGTAATGGCCAACATTTAAAGGTTGACAGTTATCTTAAATCACTAAAGCATGGCGCAGAGCAGTGTTTATAGCTCCAGGATTAGAGCTGCATCACTGGCAAGTGTGCTCCAGCGCTCTGACTGGAAGGCTCGTCTGTCTGTGGGCTGATATGAACTAATTTACAGTTGAGAAGTTAGTCGGAGAGCAGCTAAAACATACGAGCTGAGGTCCATCACCATGCTTCTTAGAGTGTTATCGCCAGAGGAGAGGTCGCTGAACATCACTCAGTGGAAAAACAATCATCTTGCAAATGACTTTTATCAGCATAAAATATCTCCTTTTTTGTGTGCAAAAAGCAGTGAAAGCAGCTTGATTTTCAGACACACTGACATCTTTCATGTCGTAGAACTAAACGTTGAAAGTCACTTCGGGTTGTGTTAATCACAGACAGAAAGTGCTAAAATGCTAAGTCATTTCCAGGTGTTTGGACTCTGCAGCACTCTATGACAGCAAAATACAGACTTTATACTGAGCTGAACCTAGTTCACATAAGTTGGGTAATTTTTTGTTTGTTTCTTTTTGGGCGAAAGAGAGTTCTTTTGGAGGGTGTGTTCATCAGTTATGGTTCTGTAACCTCACAGCCTTATAAATGAGAACTGAATTGAATTTGAGTTGCCTATAGAGTCCTGTCGTGAAGGGATTTTGGTGTGACATAATGAATCCATGAAGCCATCCCAGTTTGTCTCTCTTCTCTTTCTTTCTTCCACAGCTGTTGCTGGAAGGTCGACCTGAACGTGGTTTAGGGAACAGCGTGGCCATCTTTGAGATCCACATTGTTCCTGGTTTCTGTATAGGTCAGTGCGTTACATCAGGCCACATGTTCCATCTCTGATGCACAGTCTGATGTGTAACTGTGTCGATTCATAAACAATATGTAAGACCGAGTAAAGACTGATGGCTGTGTCTGCTTTTGCTGTTACCAGAATGTAACTTTGAGGAGCATCACCTGTGTGGCTACAGCAACAGCTGGAACCCCAATGTTAACTGGTACGTTGGGGGGAGCGTGGCGAGAGAGCCTGAGTCCAACCACACCAACAGTAACCAGAGAGGTATACGAACACACGCACACACACGCGCACACACACACATGCACACACATATTTAATACATGTATACATTAACAACTGTGTATGTGCAGGTTTATTAAATCAACAGCTCATTTCAACTGTTCATTTTGTTGGTCTAATTCTTAGTTGTTGTTCACAGTCAAATAGAGTAACAGGTCAAACAGAATAGCGTGGTGTGGCGTGTCTTGACTTGACTTGAACTGAATTGAATTGAATTGAATTGAATTGAATTGAATTGAATTGAATTGACTTGAGTCACTTGTTTTTCTGCAGCCATTGAGTGACGTGATTTGAGTTAACTTGATGTGACTTGATTTGAATTGATTTGACGTGAAGTGAAGTGAAGTGACATGACGTGACTTGAGTTCACTTGACTTGACTTGTAAAGAAGAAAATAGAGAAATAATGAACAAGCAGAAAGATAAAAACAGTAATGTTTAAAAACAATAAAAAACATAAAGCAAAAGAAATGGTCAAACACATGATGACTTTGGAGTGAGAAGAACTTATTTAAACCCATCCCTTCTCCAGAAGTGATTGAATGTTAAGTAACCAGTTTCTTATTCATTTTAACATATACTGAAATGAATTAAACATATGCATACGCCCACATACCCTGAATAAGAAAAAAAAGAGGAAGATAAACTAGGAAAAAATTAATATTAGTAACCAAATAAATAAACAGTAACCCTGGTGATTTCCAAACTCCCTCTTCATCTCTGTACCTAGTAAACATCATTTTTTTATACATTCAGACCTTCAGTAAACCCAGTAAAAATATAAGTATATCATGTCGTAAAATGAATAGGAGGCTTTTAAAAAAAAAAAAAAAATTAAGTTAATTTTAAACATGAATATTCACGATTTCTGTCCTAATATTCACCATGCACACCCTGATCTAAGCAAACAAGAATTAAGACAAAATCAAGGACAGATTAATGTGAATAAACTAACACACACACAAACACACAAACACATACACACACACACACACACACACACACACACACACACACACACACACACACACACACACACATCAGAGAACAAAGAAACGCATCATCACAGAAAACAAAGTCACACTATCAAAAGCAGCCTAGCTATCTTGTATCATATCTTATTGCCAGTTATTTAGTAACATAACATAACCTGAATCTATAACTTGTGATGAATTAAAACAGCAGCCCAGTTTTAATGCAAGAAAATGCAAAAATCATCCAACAGTCTTTTCCAACCATCACTGCAGCACAGTCCACTTCTCTTCTATTTCTGTCATCAGTATGTTTCAGACTCTCCAAACACATACTTTGGCCAAAATCTGGCTAAATATACAGCTTCCTTTTGTCACCAGTGCGGTTAGCTGTTTACGTCTGCAGCTCCCAGCAGCTCATTACTGTGCAGTGTGCCGGACAGCCCTGAGGTCTGCCTGCTGCGCACACACTGTTCATTCTGCTCAGGATGTGAGAAACATGGGAGCAATTTGGACTTCATATTTTTAGGCTTGTGGCTGCAGCACAACAGAGCTCCACTATGGTCTGATTTCTGAGGAAGCCAAAGGAGATTCTCCTGCAAATATCTTAGAATCAGCTCAGAATAAATCATGTGACAGTACCAAGACTTTCACAGAGTGGATGAATGGACTCCTGTAGTTGTTAAGAAAATTCTGACTCTAATTTGGTCAGATACTGAATTGGTGACAATAATTTTGGGTGTCCACCTTAAAACTGTGTTGGTTGTAGAGATCTTCTGTGCTGCCAGGGACAGACATGGATGTAAACTGTAAGTGCAACTTGACTGGTTCATGGAAACATACAACCGTGAGTTGATAATTCTAGTTTCTGTCACAGTCCGTCTCTGTGGGACACTGTGTTGACAGCTGTAGTAATATTTTCTCCTTTGATCCCCTGAAATCACTTCTTACACTGTTAAACAGTCTATGTCTCTGCCTGCGGCTGACAGCAGGACTTAAAGCTCCACACTGTGAAGTTCTTTGTTTTTACTTATTGGAAGCGTTTTCATCTCCTGGAGGGGATCATGCGCTCCGTCCTGTGTGTGACTGTGTGTTTAAATGTTTGTCTGCAGCTAATTTCACAAACTAGTGGTCCAGTTAGCCTAATAATTTGTGTTCAGCTTAACTGTATGCTTAACCCTCTGAAGCCCGAGCATATTGAAAAGCCAAGGAGCCAAGGAGAAAAGCCAAATTTTGCCAAATTTGAGCATGAGCACAATCTTGATTAAAAAAAGGTTACAAAAAGATCACCTGAAAATATGCAAAAGAGTAAGCACAAAAACAAATAAGCAAATTACCTGAAAAATTTGCTCAAAAAAGTAAAAAACAAAAACAAACATGGAAATTATTGGAAAATATGCAAAAAAAAGGAAGAAATAAAAAGTAAAAAAAACAAAAACAAACAAGAAAATTACCAGAAAAGTTTTAAAAGTGTTTATTTTATTTATTTTGTTATATTTTAATTAAATAATTGTAATTTTAGAATTACTATAATTGCAGTTCTCAGGACATTTTCCCCTATTTTTAAAAAATATTCTAATAATCCTCCCATCTTTTCTAAACAGTTTTATAGGTGATTTTCTTGTCACATTTTACTAATTTCGTGTTATTCTGGGAAAATTTTTTTCCAAGTTGTCATGGCTATTTCCCCTATGTTATCGAATGTAATCAAACCAATTTGCTCTGGTCAACTATTGTCGATCCAGGTTTCAAAGGGTTAAGGACCAGTATCAGTGATCCACCATTGTTGAAAAACCTCTTCTGTTGATTGTTTTATACCGTCATGGACAGCTGATTCTTTACTCCTCTGAACTGGCGAGGAGGGGCGGCAAGTCCTGACCAATATCACATGGCAAAAGCACAGAGCAAAAGGCATTTCCGGCTATCAGCATGGCTAAAAACAGGAAGCCTTACCATCTGTTGCAGGCCACGTTTTGGCTTTTCTCTTGGCACAAAAACTGACATCCACAGAAAAGATTGGTTTCACTTTGAACAGGAGCATCTGCAGATAATACCTAATATGGTACGATCCTCTCAGGATAGGCACGATACGAGATGAAAAGAAAAGGCCTGCTTTTATATCATTGCCGCCATCTTCTCTGTCAACGTCCAGACAACAAACTGACATCAGAGAACTTGTGGAGACGGAAGCTGACTGTTGTGCCGTCTAACGTTGCCTGTGTATCCGCCAAAAAATTGTACATGAACACACGGCAAAGACTACAACCAACAGCATGCATGTTCTGCGTCTGCCTGAGAAGAGATAATTCCTCATACCAGTAGAGGTCACAGTCTTTATTTGCCACCTAAAAATGGAAGCTGGAAGACCATCTCGACAATAGTTAGCCAGTTAATACATTAATAACAATTTTATGTTGAAAGGTCAAAGAATATTTGCCAACAACACAAACCGTCAGGAAACGCTTCTGCTTAAGAGCTCAGTGGCTACATAAAAACAAGTTAACTTATAGAACAAGTTTGTTTCGACCTCAGTCCCTCTTGAATTTAGTTCTTTGTTTACTCTCTTCACTTCCTTTTCTCTTGTTGTTCACTGAACTGGACGGTCAATCAGCGATTTAATTCACCGTGGAGTTGCGGCGTCTCCGATGCTGATTCAACAGTGCGTGACACACCGTAAAGACAATGTGACAGACACTTAGCAATGACCCAACATTGACTAATGGCCAACCATCGGCTTGGTGTGTCAGCGTCTCAAGTGAGACGGGTGGAGCTGTGCGGCGTGTAATGTCTCAAGTGGCTGTGATCAGTTCCGGCAGCCATCTGATAGAGATCTGCACTGCACTTTTCTAGTTGTGAATAAAACTTGTCCATAAATAGAGCCGAGCAGGCACTGTAGTCTTGTCAACAATTTCAACACTCCAAAGTCATCACATGTTGACGCTCGGTCCGTGACCTCCCACGTCAACCTATGACGTTTTAGGTATCCTTGCTGTGTCAACGTTTTGAGTTCCAAGTGAGAACAGATTGGGTAACCACGCAATATGGTTATCTTATAGGGTGGGCAGGTGCGGAGGTGGATGGGTCCCACAAACAGCTGAGTTTGCGTCCTGCATCTGCTGTTTACGTTTCATGATGGTGCCACTGTGATGTCAACAAATTCACATGGTCGAATTACGCTGCATGTTATGTTTAGACATGACAACCAATGCTGAGATGTCAACAAATGCACATGCTGGCATGGATGGTTGGGATTTGGGGAAAGGGGCACATGGTAAGGTGTAGAAAATAAAACAGTACATTCAGATGGGAAGCACATACTCTCTAGGCACCCTCACACTGCTTATGGTACCATGTCAAAGCAGCTGTATTTTACAAGTTCGAAATGAGAATGGGCTGCATTTCCCCTCCACTGCACCACTGCTAGAGACCATATTGCATTGGGATAACTCCAGCTGCAATACAGGGATCTGCATCTTAAAGCAAATGTTGGCCAGGGGGATAAAGTGAGGAAACTACTTTTGGCACTTTTGCTCAGACAACACCAAACTTGAAACTCAGCCCTCATTTTGATCTCAGCCACACATCTGTAAAGTTTCGTGACTGTGTCTAGCATGCTTGCAAAATAATCACGGAGACAAAAATCTGTCCACAAACAGACAAACACATAAACACCTTGGAAAATATTCAGAACGGCTTCTGTGGTAGTTCCTGCCATAATTGGTGTCACCTGGAGTACATTTTGCCACGATAACACACACAGTCTCATGGGGTGAAAACAATGCCAGCTGTTATGACCAACTTCATGATGTCTGGCAATAAAAAAAACAGTCTAGAATGAGACCTAATGTTGTATCTAAAGTTATCCACAGTGTCCAGCACTGCAGCATTGTTGTAATTCTGGAACTGTCTAAAGGTTTTTTGTAGTATTTTGTTTGTATTAAAATTGAGGACTTCTCTGTAAGGTGCCTCATTTCTGTGCCTTCTTCCATTTATTAATCTGTAAAGCACTTTAACTTGAACCAGGCATAATCTCATTTAAAGTTTTAATCAGGACACAATCTATGTGATAAACAAAATAATCCTAACAGCTCTAACAGTTGAAACAGCGAAGGATCCAGCTGCATATAACGGCTGTGCAGTCTGACAGTCAGTTTACATGGATTGATGGTTCTGGAGGTGGAATCTGTAATCAGGAAGGTGTGCTCGCCAGTGAAATTGTTTGGTTCAAATGAGGACCTGCAGGGTTGGACATCGTGGTTATCCATCTCTGCTTTATATGTTGTGTTTAAAAGGGACATCACAGTCAATGCTCATTGAAGTGTTAAAAGAACGCATCTGTTTCATCTCAAACACTGAGGGAGGTGTGTAAGAATCACTATGAGTTAGTGTACAAATCCATGACTTGTAAAACCACAAATATCCTAAAAATATGACTCTATCAGTCTATAGCCATCAGCTCATCCATATCTTCCACCGCTTCAGGCTACTACATGTATGTGGACTCGGTGTATGCCAAGCACTTCCAGGAAGTAGCCAAGCTGACCTCTCCCATGACCACGGTGCCCATTGCCGGCTGCCTGTCCTTCTACTACCACAGAGACCAGGAGAGGGGGAACATCTTCTCAGTTTTCACCAAAGACCAGCTGGGACACTTTGAGGAGATCTGGAGACCGGATGTGTATGCCACTGCTGGCTGGACTGCAGTCAGTGTGGACATCAAGGCCCCACATCCCTTGGAGGTCAGTTCTGCAGCTAGAATACACAATTAGAGTGAGTAGTTTAGTTTTATATGAAGATTGGATTGCAATAAATGAAAACATATAAGGCTGGATTTACATTACCTGGTTCAAGTGATACAATTCCAGTTTTAGGTATTGATAATGCATTATAAGCCCCATTGGTCAGCCTCTAGTTTATAACTAGTCAAGAGCATCAAAAGGGCCCTTGCCACTCGTAAATCATTATACACCACATCTATGATGTTTTATGACTGTTGATTTAATGCATCAGTAAGCATTATGTGTGTTTAGGAGTAGAATCATGAAGCATTATGAATGCATTATAATTCCATATGAAAACCGTCATAATGCAATATAGATGTGGTCTTCATAGAAATTGTTGCCCTTTTTTGCCTTCATTTGATTTTTGATAGTAGCAAGATGACATGCAAGAAAAGGTTTTTGACCAGTTTTGAATTGAGGATGTTGCACTTCAAGTTAAGGGCTTCAACCCAGACCTCACCACGACACTCCAGAACTAACATTAACTACAGCTGGGTAAAGTTGCCGATGACAGCTGTCAGAAATTAATGATTGCAGCTTAACAGACATTTTAAACATGATTGTCAAAACCATAGACTGTATGTAAAGAAGGACATTTTGACAGTTCCCCAAAAGCTTAATTTTTTCGATCTGGATTGCCCCCTGGTGTCTGACTGCAGTATAGCTCATAAAGCCCTCCCCTCCATGTTAGCAAATGGACATAGGCCAGACTAAAAACTCAAAGTACATGCCAAATAAATGTATGTTTGTTTTTATGATAAATTTGGCTTTAGTGAGTTATTAAATTATACAAAAGGAGGATTTTCCGCCATGATTGACAGCTGTACAAGCCAGTCCGTGCGCTCACATTCAATGGAGCTGCTCGCAATTGGTTGGACGGGTGTTTTGGCGGGAACTCCCCCATCTCGGATATCGCTACTGCGCAGACTTCAGCTCTCAAAGACAAGATGGCAGAAGATGGCAACACCCATATCTCGGATATTTTAACCCCACTTATGTATTGCGAGGGTAAGTGGGGGCACCTTGTCTGTGAATAAAGATGTTATTCACAGTCTATGGTCAAAACACAATTTCAATGAAAAAATGTATCTTTAAAACTGTGTTGGAGGGTAAGGCATCCCATTTTAGCAGCTTTTAACTGTGTTTGTTTGTATGTGAGACACAGTTGTTGTAAACTCATTTTCTTTGTAACATATTGTAAGCGTTTCTGTCTCATTAGTCGGGTTTGCTTTCCGACCCGTCTGCTGTACAAGCACGTACTGCTGTGAGCCTCATTTCCCCTCACCTCATTTCTTTTTCATCTTACGCAGCAGAAAGAACGTATTTTTTTCCAAATATCATGAAAAAAATTTTCTTCAGTCTCATTGTTGTGTTGTTTGCAGTTTTGGACAGACACGCTCACATCTGTGACTTTCCACTGCACTTTGAAATGAGTATTCTTCTCTCTGACTCCACCGTTTCCTCTCCTCGCGCTCAGAGCCAGAACGCCTCCCACAGCCTGCTGCTGCTGCTGTGGAAAGAAGCTTGCGTAACTTTACTAACTGGGTCAGTTCCTCTGACTGATGGAGCCAAGAGTCGTACAGAGCTTTTCCATCAAGCAGCACTCTGCTGACTAACCCATGTTCCTCACTTTACCCTACACTGATGTCACTGTCTGCAGCTGTCTTATCTATCACTGAGCTATATGTCATACTTTCATAACACGAACTTAACAGTTCACAGAGCATGTTCTCATGATTAATGGCTCTAACTCACACTCTGCTCATTACCCTACCCATCTGTTTATGGTTGCTGTTTACATCTGTGTGTGTTACCAGGTGGTGTTTGAAGTGGCTTTTAACAGTGCCAGAGGTGGATATGTGGCCATAGATGACATCTCCTTCTCTCCTGAGTTCTGCCACACTGACACAGGTGAGAAGAGACATCTAGACTTTAGGGGAGGTGAAGGTGGACCTCAATCAAAGACTGTTCTTTACCGTTATCCTGGCTCTGTCTGACTGACTTTTAAATATGCTGACAATACATATACAAGATAGAAGAAGAATACAAGAGTCTGAAAATACAGTTGTGGCCACTAGAGGCAGCAATGTAAAATACACCTCCCAGAGTAAAGGTGTTCGACTTATTCAATGGCAATCCATCTACGCCCTCTGTCATTCAAGCACCTTCTTAGTATAACACAACACAATTACGCTCTGAATGCTTCACATTAATGTAGAGACTGCAGGGTTCAATACACACCAAAATTACTGAGAAACACTTCAAATGAACCTATTATAAACTGTTTACGAGATTCTTCTCCTGTCACACCGGTCTTTAAAATGTGCCTGTGATGTAAAACTTTACATTATGCAAGCCAATATGAATGAAATCATTTTTAAAATCCAACAGTGATGCAACATCTAAGAGATCAGTTAATGCTCATATTCCGCTATATCATTATTTTCCAACTGTTGCTGTTCTCCAGCAGAAACTAAACAGTAAACATCCATGTACACAACCCTTTCACTTTTTAGTAGGACAATGCATACTTTTCATATCATTGACCTTGGGTGGCTCAAGGGTAGAGTGGGTCTTCCTCTAATTGGCTAATAGGCTTGATTGCCCAAGGATACTTTTATCATTGGGCGAGGCACTGAACCCCAAATTGCTCCCGATGTTGCATCATTGGGGTGTGATTGTGTATGAATGGTTATTGAGTAGCAGGTGGCACCTTGTACAGTAGCCTCGGCCACCAGTGTGTGAATCGGTGAATGTGACATGTAGTGTTAAAGCGCTTTGAGTGATCAAAAAGACTAGAAAAGTGCTATAAAAGTACAGTGCATTTACCATTTACTCTGTTATCATGGCAGTTTCATCTTAAACATGCTGTGTTTTGTGTTGCAGAGCCAACTGTTGACCCCTCTATAGCCAACTGTGACTTTGAGAACGGGCTGTGTTTGTACTATCAGGAGAGAACAGAGAGTAAGGTGTGGAGCAGAGTTTCAGTCAAGCCTAATGCCTACAGGATAGGAGACCATACCACAGGAGCAGGTGAGTCATGATCATCATCGATGCTTTCGGTGCTTTTCTGTACATTAAGACTCAACTTGTCAGGATCTAGAGTCTAGAGAACCCCGAGCACAAGTGCTTTTAACACTACATGTCACATTCACCCATTCACACACACATTCACACACTGGTGGCCGAGGCTACCGTACAAGGTGCCACCTGCTACTCAGTAATCATTCACACATACGAACACTCCGATGACAGCAGCATCGGGAGCAATTTGGGGATACTTCGACATGTTGCCCGGAGGAGCTGGGGATCGAGACGCTGACCTTCCCATTAGAGGATGACCTACTCTACCCCTGAGCCATAGCCGCCCCTGTAACCCTGTAACTGTAACCCGGGTCTCCTATAACCCTGCAAGGCTCTGGTAAGAGGTTATTCCGCATTGTATTTAACAATATAATAGATATACACTGTTAAAAAAGTCAAAAGTGAGACTGACTATAGTCCAGCACAAGTTAGCCAGGAATCAAAACAACATTCAGCCCAACAAACAAAACATTGTTTCATCTTTTGAAATCTTTTTTCTGCACTTTCTGTGTTTTAAAGCATTGGTTGTCTATGTCTATTTAACATTATGGCAAGGATGACATTTAATCACACACAGAAACAAAGGTTTAAAGGATGGCACAATAAAGTCCAAGTAATGTAAATTTATGCAAAGATGCTGAAATTTAGGTGCAACATAATGAAGACTTGGCAGATACTGACATAGAAAAAGAGAGATATGTTTCTACCTTACTTAACATCCATACTTGTGCAGTAATAAGGTGGTGGTTACATTTGTTGTAGTTTTCCTTGTAGGAATGTGACGCTACAACTGCTCAGCACTGTCGCCAGCATCTGAAAGTACCTGGAACTAGAATTTAGTGTAACCTCCTGAGCAGTGTCCTGATCCAGTTCCAGGAACTCAAACAGAGGAATCAAAAGCCCAAACCGCAACAATGGAAACCTGTTGCATTACATTTTACTCACGAAGTGAGAGAGAGTTAGCTATTCCATTCTGATAAAAATCTGCATGGGGAATTTGGGAAAATAGAATTGAGACCATTCAGAATAGTTTATGTGGTGGATCATCACATTGGCGGGAGGGGTGGTGGAATCCCTCATAACCCCGGGTTTTACATACTGTATATTGCATGCTACATCGAACAGACTGCATTGGTAAAGGTATTCATATAGCACTTTTCTAGTCTAAGCATCCACTTAAAACACTTAAAAACACACACGTCACCCTTTCACACACAAATTATTACACTGGTGACCAAGGCTACCACACAAGGTGCCATCCAGGATGTATTGAGAAAACTAGATACAGTTAATCAGATCCTGGATCTTGCTAACTTGAATTGGGTTAAAAATATTCATTTGTGCAGCTCTTCTAGACTTGTGAAATTTTATTGGACAAGGTCAAATACCAATAGTGAAAAGTGAGGTTGCGAAACATAATAAGAATGAAGTATTTGGGAAAAAGCCTTTTTGGGCGCAATGGCATCACTTGACGGACCTAAATGTTGTAAATCGATGGTTTGGCCACTTTGTCAGAGTGGCTTTAAAGATGATGTTCAATGATGTTCATGGGGGCTTGTGTTCAACCTGCTCATCAGATAAACATTCAAAAACATTCTCAGCCTGATGGCACAGCTTTTGGGGTCCACTATCTTGCACATGGACAGTTCAACATGTAGACTGCAAGAACCAGGAATCGAACAACCGACACCCGATTGGAAGATGACTGCTCTAAGTCCTGAACCACAGCTTTCTCCATAACATGTCAGTGTTTTAATGAACTGTGAATTTTGTGGAAGTTTTTCTACTCTTATACCATGTGCTCCTTGCAACTCTTCATCGAGACAAGACTGTTTCCTCACTTGCTGGCTCATGATGGTCAGGACGCTCCGTGCACCATTGCAGTTAAACAGAGTGTAGTTGTACTAAAATACCTCTGTTGTTCTTACTAGTGTTCTTTGTGTTATCTTTTTAGGCTGTTTCCTCCTGGCAGACACTCGGGTCACTTCGAGACCTGGCTACGTGGGTCGGCTTCATGGTCCCTTTTTGCCGGGGAACCACAAGTACTGTCTGAGGTTCTACTACCTGCTTCATGGCTTTAGGAAAGTGGACAATGCCCTGGTTCTGTACATTTATGATGAGAACAATGTGGCCCAGGAGAAGGTGTGGAGCCTGACTGACACTTCTAAGGCTGTATGGACTGAGGTGGAGATCACTTACATGAAGCCCATGCTGTCCAAGGTATCAAGCATTAGAGGGTGATGTCTGTGGAGGTCGATGCTTTTGAGTGACTGATGGATGGATGAAGATGGATAGATGGATGGATGCATGGCAGTATTCAGTCTTTTTCTTTGTTTCTCAGGTAGTATTTGTCAGCATTTGTAAGAACTTCTGGGAATGTGGCCTGGCAGCCATCGATGACATCACTGTGAGTCTGGGGGACTGTCAAATGACAGCAGGTAAAAGAATCGCTAACGCATACACTGGCAATTATCGCTGATACCCAACATGAGACAAAAATACTGTATTCTTTTCTTAGATCAGTTCATTGCAAAACAAGAAAATCTACTGCTAGATCTGCCAATTCTCTAAACGGGGTGGAACCAGCAGAAGTATCAGTTCCTGCCAGTGGGTTCCTGTGTGTTAGCTGAGATTTTTAATGTGAAGCGCCAGCAGTAGGATATGATTTGTTAGCATTAGCAGTCACTTAATACACCTCTGATATGTCTGTAGGAGAGTGAACAGTAAACAGTGAGGCTGATATCAGTCAGATATGTCAATATCTTTTGTGTGTGAGAGGACAATTCAAATCCAGTAACAATAAAGTCTACTTTATAAAGAGATAATTACTGATAAATACACTGACTGGCTATTGCAGAATAAAAAAGTTAACCATAAATTGTACCAAAAACTGCGTTTGATCTAATGAAATCTAAGCAATTATAAGGTTATAGTACATTATATGGCCAGAAATATCTGGACACCTCTCCCAAACAATTTCTAAATGCATGAAATCAAGCACACAACCATGGAATCTCCACTAACAAACTTTGGCAATGGTATGGGTTGTACCAGGGGAGCTCTATGACTCTTTGGGATGCTGTCCTTCCTATGGCCCCCTTAAATTTGCGCTATTCATGTGCAAGTACTATTATTGGGTAGTGGAACCCTACACGGCAAAAGAGAGCTCAGTTGTGAAGTTGCAGGACACAAATTTGAACCTTTTACTTGTTCATGGTGACCCCCCAACCATTATTAGAGAAAATACACTGATGCATAAAATTAGTGTTTGTTTACCCTTAAAGACAGAGCGGGGACATGGGTTGAACATAGGTGTGAAAGAGGACAGGAGACCTTGTGGAGAGATGGATGAGAAGGAAGAAGAATGGAGGCAAGGAGGAAAAGTGTTCAGGGGAGGAGAGGGCAGAGGTATGGAGATGTTATAGACAAGCTTTTGGAAAACATAAAAACACAGCAAGTCTGGACTGGACCCAGATTGCCCTTAAATATCAAAATTTAAGCCTTGGTTCTAGCCTTATACTATACTTACAAATGGTATGCTGCTTCAGTTACAGATATTGCTAGGGCTTGGCACTGACAATTTGGCCCAGCTAAATACCAGGCCTCAAGCCAGTCTTGTAAGCATTTCAGGTGTAATGGTGTCAATAACTCAGAGTTTTCAGTCAAAATGATCAAAGAGGGAATCAACAGAGAGTGATGTTCCCAGTAACTTTATTGTCATGGACACAGACTCCATAAAAGGTTAGGAATCCGACAAATTTAAGAAAACAAAGAAAGGTTCAGAAAGTCCTATGACCCTGACAGTACTAGAAATATCAGCACGTGTGCTAATAACCACATCCAGCATGAGTCACAGACTGTGTGTGGGCCCTCAGTGAAATTCAGCAACCTTGGAGGTCTATAAATAATTATCTAACAGCAGGGCAAAGACAGTCACCACATGACAACATCACCACATGGCAGTTGCTTGTATGTGTTGTATAAAGTGGGCTGGTTTGCTAGAGAACATCAAGGTTCCAAGAATCTTGAATGGAAAGAATGGTAAGAAGTTTAGTTTCACATTTCCACCCCAATTTTTGTGACTCCATGTCATCGCTATACAGAGACAAAGACACAGGGAGGCCTGAACCTCAGGTGCAGAAGATACTGTTCAGTATATAAAACAGAAATGCACCACATGTTTAAAGGATTCAGTATGTTTATTGGGTGACTACAATTAAAACAAAGCAAGTAAAAACATCAAAGCAAGTCCGTAAATAAGTCCTGTGTTTCAGTGGACAGCATGTTCTCACTGAGACATGATGGTACTTGATTGTTTAATGGCATAACCTTAAACAGACAAAACAGGCTGATGTGTGCAAGGCAACGACACAGTGACAGTTCAGGGGTTTGTTACAAAGGAGAATATTCAGATGCTCACAAGCAAACAGGCTCGAAAACAAAGATAAAAGCACAGCAACTTTTCAACACACAAACTTCAAAACTCTTCCACTTCAGCGCAATGGTAATTATCACACACGCACTCAAGTGCTCTGGTCAGAAAAATGCAACAAACACAGATGCTAGAGGTAAAAAGGTTGTTTTTTTGTGTTTGAAGTTTTATCAAAAGCAAATAGCACAGAGCTACTTAGTGCTTCAGTGGCAGAACAAAGCACATAGAATGTGCATCAGGTATGTAGCTGATGTTTTAATTTGTTTCTAAGCTTAAAAAATATAATTAATTGATATTTGCTTAACTGGCTAGCTTTATGGAGCTGTTGTCTTAGTGAATAAGGGCTTAAGATGATGCAAAGGGAATTGCTTTAAAGCGCAAGTTTAAAATGCTTGTGCATGGCATAACAGGTCAACTATACTAAAATGTGCAACTACTAAAAGTAAATGCTATCTACTATGAACAAAATAACGAAATATATCATTTTTTTACTATCAACTGTTGACACTGTCTTAATGCTTTTTGCATTTCTGCTGCACTGAAATTTTCCATTATTTTATATTCGCAGTCTCAATTTGCACAATTTGAGCGTTAATGGAACCTGTCTATTGCACTGAGCCATTTTCTCAGTAAATCTAGCCTTCAGTGTCTTTGCTCATCTGCTTTACATACTGTCTGCTCCACAGGCTCCCTCCCAGGCCAGTGTAACTTTGAGAGCGGAGTCTGCGGCTACATCCAGGATAAGAGGGGAGACAAAGCTGACTGGCTGCGAATGCGAGGACGCACCCCCACCTCCTATACAGGACCCAGAGGAGACCACACTACTGGGGTGGGTGAGTCATTTCCTCATTCATTGTTTTATTCATTCATTCAGAGGTCACGCCCCCACATGACGGCTGCGAGGAAGCTTAGCTATGATTAAAGATTGATGACTTGTCCCGCTGTAGAAGATTTTCGCCTCAGGAGCTCAGACTTACAATCACTTATTAATATCATTCTGCCGAGCATGTCTAAATATTTAAGTAGTTGTCTGTTATTTGTTCTTATTTACACAGTTTTCTGTTCTTCTTTGTGTGTTATATTTTTACAGCTGCACCAACAACATGTCTCTTCTGACATCCATAAAGTCTCATACTGTTCGCTGTGTTATTTCTGTGCCTCCTCCAGGTTATTTCATGTACATAGAGGCGTCACTCATGCGTCCAGGTCACAAAGCTCGACTGCTGACCTCTGACCTGCGGGGCTCCTCGTCCCCTCAGTGTCTGATCTTCTACTTCCACATGTACGGATCCGGCACTGGCATACTGAGCGTGCTCCTGCGCCACAGCAGCAGAGAGCGGGACACGCTGCTGTGGAGACGCCGCGGCGAGCAGAGCGTCAGCTGGATGAGGGCCATGGTAGACTACCACTGTGATGTCCGACATCAGGTAAAGTTTCTGAGCTGCAGAATGAGCCTAAATATATAACCTATATTACTTGTGCATTCACTATACATTGTTTTCTGTCAGCTCTCGCGTTAATTGAAGCAACAGTGTTGCTTTGTGCTGTAATGCATTTTAATATTCTTCAAAGGCAAAGATAAGCAGCACGTGATCGATCAAGTGTCAAATATGGCTCTGAATGGGTCGCTTGACTCGTTTTCTGTGAATGTGATCAGAGTCTGAAGCAGAAAGCCTGAGTTAACTGAGACAGCTGATAACCATGTTTGTAGTTCCCTGTTAGCTCTGACTGAGGCTGCAGGGTTTGTTGAGCAGCCAGTCAAACAGAGCCTGGCTCTGTCTCTACTTATCATCAAAAGAATCCAGCTAATGCAGACTGCATGGTGCAACAAGCCAGCTGAGTTCTACATTATGGTCACATTTCTTGCAAAGTCATATTTATATATAATATATGAAGTACCACAAACGATGACAATGCATGTTTAAGCAATGCTGGCATATTTTCCTCTCATTTTTTTCTTTTCGGTGTGTTTGCTCGTATTGTTACGTTTCCCCAGAAAACAAAACCTGAAGGACATGGGTCAAGATTTGGAAAACTAACAAAACACTGCACATGTACATTAGGGTGAAGGCAGAATGTGGCCCTTTGGTTTCTAAAAGGTGGTGTGGGAATAAAACTCCCCCCAAAATGAATGGCCAAAAGAAGAATCACACTTCCAGCACACACTCAACTCAGATTTCCACCCAAAACCAAAAACACAGAGCCAAATGAAGGTGTTGACTCTCTGGAGACTAACAACCAACTAAGCAGGGAAAAGCCAACCTCCCTATAGAACCTCCCAGCAGGCTCATCACCAGCAGCTGAGAACGTCACAGGTGCACCCTATAGATCCTGATTAGCAAGGACGCCTGGGCCTTGATTTTGGATCTCTCTGAATCTCTGACCACAACAGCTCCCCCATAAAAAACAACAAATGTAACAATTTTGTTGGCATAAGCCACAAAAAACTTCAATTTAAAATCATAAATATATGTTGCTTACAGCAATAAAATTGCTAAAGATATTTGAACTGGCCTCAAAATTAAAATCATCAAACAGCCCGCTTTAATTTTAAACACTCTCATATCACTTTGTGCACAAAATGTTCTTTTTAAATTATACATTAATATTATTTTTTTTACTGTCACTGAGTTAATTTTTTAAACTAACATCAGATCCTAATCATAAATATCAAATTAATTTTCAGAATTGTTACCCTTTAAATGCCAGGTTTTTGGCACAATCCCACTATATTTTTAGATGAAAAATTATTTTCACTATAATACATGCAAAGTGGATTTTTTTTAAAATCACAGCCTGGGATTTGCAGCAACACTGACTGTGACAGTGCACCTAGTGGAAATACCACGTATGTTCTCCCTACGTAAAATATTTTTAAATTTTTAAATGGAAAAAAACCCCCACAAAAAATGAATTATTTTCAATATACTACATGCAAAGTAGTTTTTTATAATTATAAAAAAAATCAATGATTTGCAGCAACACAGATTGTGACATTGCTCCTTGTTTTTCCCGCAGATTATATTTGAAGCCATCCGAGGCCCGACACTACGAAGTGATATTGCAATTGATGACATTCATTTTAAAAGGGGACCATGTGAAGGTCAGTATGATACACAGTCATATTTCACTCTAAAAACAGCTGTTTAACTATGTTAATACTAAATGCATTGTTTAATGAGTGCAGCTCTAATCTGTGTTGTCTTGTCCTCTTTTTCAGATCCTGGTGACATCACTCCATACTCAGGCTTCTCAGAGTATTTCAATGAGATTGAGAACTGAGACAGGTGGACAGTCTGTCTGTGTAAATATTTGGTAGTATTTTTAGAGTTGGTCTGGCTGGCATTCAGAAATGTGCATGTGAATGATGCACCAAGACAATCTACAGAGTTGTAGAGTAAAGCTTACATGGCAGCCAGGACCTTGAACACACGTACTGCTGTCTGTCTTCACGTCCTGGTCCAGTCGTTTTTAATGTTTGTGCTTCTTTTCAATGTGTCTCTGACCACAGTCCAACATCAATTAGAGTATGCAACGCTCAACCCCCACAATTGCAGTTCCTCTAATATCAACTAAAGGCTGGCTCCAAATCAGAGTCAATCCCCATAGACCTCCATGTTAAAATGCTCAACTTTACAGCAGAGATAAACATGTTTACAGCCTGGTACAAGAAACACATAGGTCTCAATAGCTAATTTCAACATTCAGGAAAAATACACAGGGGGTGAATTTTTATAAAATTGACCAGTTTACATTTTATTAATGCCCAAAGTTACGCACATTTAAGGGCCAACCAGACTTGAGGCTTCAAAACGGCAGTCCATAAACCACACAGTGTGAAATTCTAACATTATTGGACATTTAAAATATTGTCAACATGATTTCATTCAAACCAAAATGTAATGTTTGTCCCACAATAGAGTCCAAGATCTTTACATCATTCACTTTTCCATGAAACATTTAGCCTCATAAATAATTTACATCGTTGAAAAGACACCATAATCACAATTTGGGTTATTAAAAATATTATACATTAACATTATTTTCAACTTTTATTGAGTTCATTTTTTAATCAATATCAGTCCTAATTATAAATATCAAAGTTTCAAAATTTAGCCCTTTAAATGCCAGGTTTTCGTCATGATGCCACTGCTCTTTTAGATAAAAAAAAATATATATATATTTATTTTCAATATAAAACATGCAAAGTAGATTCTTTTGGATGATCACACCTTGAGATATGTCCGTGATTAGCAGCAACATTGATTGCGACAGTGCTCCTAGTGGAAATAGCATGTATTTTCTCCATATGCCAAACATGGTAAAAATGATGCCATCAGGTGGAAAATAGAGAAAATGAGAAATTCCAAGTCAAAAGCCCAAAATGACACCCAGAAATAATACAATGTATGTTTTTATGCTTTGATGGCTGTGGGATCAAAAATGTCAGTTTGAATGGGTTTCTGTGGCATATTTTTTTACCTCCTCACCAGTCAGAATGTAACAATTTAGTTTCTACAGTTTATTTTAGAGTTATTGTAGGAGCTGTGCTGGAAATTCACTGATTCAACTAAATACGCAATCTGGACTACATATATGCCATATGCATGAACACAGCCAAAATGAACAAAAAAATGAAGAATGAAAAGCACTTAAAATGCACCAAGCACTCCCTAAGGGTTAAATAATCAATTAACAGTGAGAAAGATCAATAAATAAAGATGAAAATAATGTTTCTACAACTGCCAACTGAAAGCTGATCCATCTGTGATCACCACCATCAGAAGCAGATGTCATCAGAAGAAGACATCTCATTGCCTTGTTTCCTCTCTCCTCGTGTGATTTAGTGATAAAAATAACATAGTGGTGCATAGTGGCACTAGGCCTTGACTGGAGCTAAAGCACACATCAGCACACCACCATGAGAACATAAGTAGAAGCAATAATCCTTGTATTTGGGCTTCCACTGTTGCACTATGGTTTGTTTGTTGGCTCTGTTCTGTATATATTTGTTTATAGTGTCTGTTGTTTGAATTAGATTTAGGTCCAGAGATGTTGATGTCAGGAAATCTCCTGCTAGAAAAACTAAACCCCTTGAAACCTGAGCAAATTGGTTTGATTTCTCTCAAAAACATGGGGAAAAGGTAAAGAGCAACTTAACAGCCCAAAAAATAGCAATAAACTTGTCAATTATAAATATAGCCTATAATCATGATGATTATAAAGGTATTTTTCTGGACATTTTTCTTTAGTTTTTGATATTATTAACAAGTGTTCCCCCTTTTTACAAACTAATTTTGAGGTCATTTTCTTCACCGCCTTTAACTAATTCCTTGCAATTTGTGGGACATTTCTTGCCAAGTCGGTCCCCCCTGTTTTTGAAAGAAGTCAAACCAATTTGCTTGGGTTTCAAAGGATTAAACAGCTTCTTAGAGGTGTCTGAACGAAGTGCATGAAAACTGATATTGAACCGGGCTTTAAAGGGTTAACTGCTTCGCTATGGGACAAGTTTCAACTTTGAATGCCAATACCAACAACTGTGCTGATCTCTCTCATATCTCATCTCAGAATATAACCAAGGTCGTGTAGGTTATTTGTTCATCGGGTTTCTCACAACATCGTTTATATTAGCTCCACTGTGACAAAGGATTTGAATCCAGCTTCAGTCTAAAGTCACAATCTAGCTGCTTACAGATCCTGTTTCATCCGTACCTCAGTATCTGTTCAGGGCGTGGATTCAGTGAGGTGCTGGAAACCTTCCCCAGAGGTTTGATCCATGCTGACTCTTTAGCATCATTGCGGACTTTCAGCCATACATGCTGCAGATCTCTGCAGACCTCTGAGTGTCCTGCTGTGCCTTTACATGTCCTTTACACCACCGCTGAGCTGGTATTGGACTAACCAGTGTGAATGGGTAGATGTGAGCACTAATTCAGAGGTCTGGAACCAGACTATTTCCTGTCAGTGTCTCTGCTAACCACCACACTCCTGTTGTTTACTTCATGATTCTATAAGTGTGTCAGTGCATTGACATGATGTTAGAAAAAGTCAAATTATCGTGTGACTAAAAGTGGACTTTAAAATACATGTAAACATGTCAGTCCGACTAAGCTGAAATTTCTCGAAGTCGGACTAACACACCTAGATAATGTGGTTGGGCGTTGATTGACTATTTCAACAACACTTTCTCATTACATGGTCAAACGTCATAAGGTAGGAGGGACACTCTGTCAGTGTCCCTCCTACCTTATGACGTTTTAGGTATCCCTCTGCATCAGTTGTTCAGCTCCAGGATGCCTTTATGGTGATGTCAACAAATGATGAAGCAGCAGACGGTTGAGGCACTTTGTAAGGTGTAGAAAAAAACCCACACACATCCACAAGGGAAGCGAACTCTTACAAGTGAACTCCTCATCCGCCTGCTCTCTAAGTGCACTCACATTCTTTATATTACATGTTTAGCGGCAGTGTTATTATCTGATGCTGTCCTTCAGCATCACTGCAGTCAGACAAAATCATGTTTTGAAGCCTTTTTTTCTGTTGTCCTTCATTCCTGTCACTTTTTTAATTGGGATACTTGCAGGATTTATACAGTAGCCCATGTAAACAAACAGGCAACATAAACCAACAGTCTTCCTTCACAGGCTGCTGTGGCAATTTTATACTGTTTGACATTCAATAAAGTTGTGGGATATGTGTCATACATGTGTCTGTGACTCATATTTGGACATATTTGGAAGAATGCCCTCCTTTCCTTTGGTAAAGGATGCTCCAGTGTATCCTATGCTAAAGGAGATTAGAAAAAACACATTCAAGCACCTTTCCTTAATATTCTAAAAATTTGAACAGCTCTTAATGGCAGCCGCTCAGATACTTTCAGGTCATTTCACTCAGTTAGGAACCTTCCTAAGCAAAAAGGGCTATTCAAAGGCAGCCATTGTCATGGCTGATGAGCCATCCTGAAGGTCATCATTAACACGTGTCATGGTGTGTCATTTAGGGACAAAGACTCAGGTGAGGAGGAGAATTAAAGGCATTTCTTAAGGTTTTCTTTAGTTGGAAAGGCAGAGGGAATTTTAAACAAAGGCCAGGCAGGCAGATGAGGAGGCTGAGCCGTGAAGATGATCTCAGAGCGGGGCGAGAAACATTCAAGCAGCACAAAAACTACAAGACAAAGAGCAGACGTGGACGAGTAACCACCACTACAGCTAAATGAATGATGTGGCGAGGAGACGGTGAATGACCGGGCTAGATGTAGTGAAGCCTGATGGGAGGCAGGTGTGAATAATCAGCAGGAATCAGGAGCCAGGAGAGAGTTGAGGAGTGCCACGCCCACAGACAGACAGGAGCACGCAGGGGAGGGAACAAAGGGAAACTTATGGGTCTGGCTGTGACCTCACCAGCCTGTGATTGTCCTATTATAACAAGACAAACTGTGTGCTGTGACAAAGCACTGTTGACAGTGATTGTGTTTTCACTGAAAAAAAAGGTCTGTAGTGATTAACGTTTTTATGATTTTTGAGAAGTAAACAACACTCTATAAAATCAATGATGCTTAAAGGTGCATTATGTATTTTAACATGATTTACAGTACTTATTTAAAATTCATGCAGACAGTGACAGTGAGAAGAACATAATTAGAATATTAAAGGCTGGAGTGGCACATGAAGCAAATGGCCTCAGTTTCCCTAATTTATGAGGTAGGCTTATGTAGGTCATTAGTGTCAGATGGATAAACAGTCCCACATGAACACATCTAAAGTGTCTAAAGTGACTCTAAAGAGTCTAAAAAAAAAACAAGAAATGGAGAAACAAAGACTAAAAAAAATCACATATCTCTACAAAAAGTGAAAATACCCCAAAATTTAACATGATATATGTATATATGTATATATATATATATATATATATATTGACCAATGCTGCCCAACATGAAGTTGGAAGATTGACTAGATGGTAAACTAACTTGAGCAATATTGTATTTCATCTGTACTTATTACAACATGCAGTTAAAGATTCATACCAATCATAGCTTCATCTATTTATAAACATAGGACATTATGACATTAACTGATGGTTTCGCTCTCATAAGAAATGATGACCCTGAAGCTGTTTGTTTAAGGACACTCAGAGCCACTAGAGGGCAGTCAAACACAGCAGTCACACTTCATCCCTCCCATGCTGTTACTGCTACAGCACACAGCTCAATGTATTAACATGTTTGAGTTTGAAAGAATATTCATGGTATTATTTTAATAATTATTTCAGATTTTCACCTTTTAAAACTGTTAATGTTGATGTAACAAAAAACAAATGTAGTGTCAACAAAAAGTTGTCAACAAAGTGTCAACTTGTTTCTATTTGACATCAAAGAATAAAGCTTTGCTCAAAAGTTAAGATGGAGAAAGTGTTATCAGCAAAAGTTGAGCTAGAGAGGGGGTCAGTGGCCAGCCTGCATTGCCCAGACTAGATGGCGTGAGACAAGTAGAAAAGGTTAGGGTTGTGATTTTCTCAATATGACATATTTGATGTGACATCTTGAGCTTCAAGATGTGGTTAGCGGCAGCTACTGAAACAGCCTGAATAATGTCCAAAGCAAGAAGCCGTAACAATCCCAATTTGAAACAGAAACCCCTGACATCAGTGATATGATAAGGGCAACATAATACTGGAGTAACCTAAGGTGAGACTTCTTCATGAACGCAGAAAGCTTTATTTAAGCTCCGACAGCTCATTATGTAGCTTGGTTACAGCATATTCAACAGTAGCTCATACTTTTTCTTCCTCTATGGGTTAAACTCTCAACCAGCAACGCCAGATTTAACACTGCTGCTTGGCGGACCAACATAGAACACCTTATATTTCACAGTTATTACAAAAACACTGTAGTATTGAAACATATGTAGGTTTTGTTACTTACTGATCTACGCAATAGCCGGACCCACCAAGATCGTTCAGGGATTGGGTATTTGTCACCTTTTTCACCTATTACAAGTTTGCAGGTATGTATATGTGTCGACCCTGCGATAATTTGGCAACTTGTTTAGGGTTTACCCCGCCTCTCGCCCAATGGCAGCTGGGATGGGCTCCAGATCCCCCTGCAACCTTTGTGAGGACAAGCAGTTACGGACAATGAATGAATGTTACCCTTGGTTTAAAGGGTTAACTGGCCCGTGGTATCCTGATAATTTTGTAAAAGTGGCCCCCTTGCAAAGCAAGTTGAGTACTACACACTAAACATTAATATTTTTCTTTCTTTTCTTGGACATTTCTGTGAAACCACTGTCTCCAAGGTCAGATATAAACTATCATGCTGATCAGGTGTTCAGTATAGGAAGATTTGATCCCGTTTTGTTGAGGAAACTCAACTTAGCCAGCTAATTTTGTAATTGGAGTCAAGTGTAATTAAAGTTGTAAGAGTGGAAAATATATTGTTTTGTGTGCGTGTAAAGTGGAGGAGTGGAGTGTGAAATCAGCAGGTGAATGGTCATTTATATAACAGGATAAAACAATTACTGTCAGCATTGATCTCCAGTTGTAAATCTTGGATGAAGTCAGATTGAACTGAGTTTGCAGGAGTAAAGCCAGAGCAGCAGGAACAATCGCAGGGTGACTGGTCGACATGATCCGCAGGACACGGTCATTATACCCCTCAGAATAAAAATAAGGCAAAATAAATTATTGAGGAGTTGATGCCCTTGCAGTGGGAAGCTGCTAATTAGCTGGTGGTCATTAGTGGAAGTGGTCAGTGTGTGACAGTTGTGAAGCCATTGATTGCGCGTGCGGCGATTTGGTCGACAATCCCCGGAGGTTAATCATCTACAGGATGGAAGGGTCAAGCTCTCCATGGCTCAAAGCGCACAGGGGTCGCTCAATAACCCTTCATCTGGAGCTCGCTAGGAATTTGAGCCACCACTCCTCAAATTACTGATAGCTCCAAACTTTATGGAGAGATTAGAAACACGGAAGGAAGAGGAGCAACAAGCTGTCTCGCAACTACTGAGACAATGGAAACAATCAAAAACTAAACACAGCGTAGACTATTTGACATTAATGTGTGCAGTCTGTAAAAGTGATACTCAACTTAGGGTGCTGGGTGGTCCTCCAAACATTTTCTCTCTCGCTCTTGGTGGCAAAATTTATTGTTGTAGTCAAGACCATACTAAGACTACATACCAAGACCAAGCCCGAGACCAGAGTGTGGTGATGTGCTAAAACTGAGACAAGACCAAGATTTTAAGGGGCTGAGACAGAGTCAAGACCAAGACCAAAGCAAAGCGAGACGGTCTCTCTCTCTCTCTCTCTCTCTCTCTCTCTTTCTATATATATATATATATATATATATATATATATATATACATATATATCATGAATTCAATCATTCAGTTCATTTTACTGAAACCATGAGCACCAAAGAAGACTGTATTATCAGCATAGTAAGCAACAAAGATGCAAAAAAGAGATAAGTAGATGTAGAAGTTTTTTTAAGCAAAGGAACAATGTCCATGAACTATATTCAGAATAATTATTAATGTTTATTTAAAATTATTTTACAGAAAAATGATAATTTTGACAATTTTTTCCCTAGGTTCCCTGTTTTGTTTTTTTTTTGTTTTGTTTTACTTTTTTTAGGTCAGTCCCCCCCGTTCTTTTCTTGTACTTTTCACAGATTTCTTGCTAACCTCTGAGTCATTTTGTCTTTTGTTGCTCATTACCCTAATAAAATAAGATCAATTACTTCAATAAAGCAAACTTGCCAAGGTCTCAAAGGATTAAAAAAATTAATCTGATTGTATTTCCATCTTTGCTGAGCAACAGTTTTATCAAAGAAAATAAAATTCCACCCCATACAGATGCCTGTCCCTGATATAATATGATAGTGGTTTAAACAAATAGTAAGTTTTACATTATGTCATCATTTAGTATCTAAGCTGAGACAGTTTGTATTGTGCATTTATAACAGATGCAATTTGTTGAGCTGATTTACTACAGAAAATGGAACAGGGCCATGAGTCAGGATGCACTTGCCTCCTCTGCCTCCATTCTTTCCAGCAGCCCGGTGACTTTATGTTTCCATTTCCAAGTCGCTGGTCAATATCACTGATCATTATTGACCTTCATATGTGCTCAGCTTTTTCTCTCCTTCGTCTTTTCTCTTCCTTTCTCGCCCACCCCAATAAATCTATTCACTCAGAGCCGTGTGTTGGATTGAATGGTTATTGAAGCTGTATATGCATGATGGATACTGCTCACCAACCACAAAAGGTGTAACGCAACAGACATCACACGGTGTCAGTAAAATATATCCTTCATATAGTCCGCAGTATAGTTTATCTAAATGGATGTGAGGAGGCATGATTTGTTTCAGGGATCAGTGCCATAAACAGGGTTGATGGTGAGGGAGGTCACAGCACATTACATTGTACAATAGTAGGAGATCTATGGTATTGATGATAACTGTAATTAAAATCGAAAAGTTGATATCATGTGAATAATACACATATGATTGTAAATAATTCAGTCCCTCTTAAATAATTCACTTTTATTTACATTCTTGCTTTGTCTCCTTCCTCCATCGCCATCTAGTTACCTTTTTACCATCCTTTACATGTAACTGTTTTCATTTTTGTATGTTTTTGTACAGTTATGCTTACAGCCCTTCTCTTTGCTCCTCCCTAAATTTGTATTTTATTATTATTATTATTATTATTATTGATTAAAATATATTTTTTCTTTTTTATAGAAATCACAATAATATCATTATGGTAAAGCAGAGATGCCCAATATTGCATTCTTGGCCAAGTATAAACAGCAATATATAAACAACTGATGATAACCGATAACCGATGCAACTATCGGTATGTCCACTTTATTTCCACGCCTACTTTTAGTGATCTCAAGTCTTTTGTATTTAAATATAAAAACATTATAAAAGATACAGATTTAAAATAGAGAGTGAAAAAAGAGTGAAAAGATAAGGTATAAAATGTAAAATCAATTCCTGATTTTTTAAAAATTAATATAAAAAAAATCACCATTAAAAACAGCAAAAGTGCAGACAAGAGGTGCATAGATAAAACAATTATTTCAAATGATATCAAAACCAGTTTTAGAATAAGTGTGCAGTCATTGTAGAGAAATTAACATCACAAAACATAATGCTTTTCAGGGCATCTTACTTTCATTCCTTGTGCAAAAATAAGAAAAAAGCTTCAATTTAGGGTTGATATTTTGTACATGTTCACTTTGTCAAAAAAAAGCTGCTGATGAGGTCTGCTGAAGCTCCACTAGGTTGCACTGTTCTACAGCACAATGAGTTGCGCTGTGACAACTCTTAAAATTAAATACTATGAGAAGAAATGTATCAACTTTCAGGCAAATTGTAAACATTTTTGTAGAAATATGTTTAATGTGTAGAAACCTTTTAACAAATATAAGTTTTTACTGCCTCAGTAGTCAAAGGACATACCTGGAAATATGTGTTTGTATGTTTTCAGGTATCAGACATTTAAATGTAATGTTGTTTAAGATCTTTTCATGGTAAATTCTAACCAAATTTAAGACTAAATTTTCGAACAAATAATTTTTTCCTTATTCAAGCAGTGCAGGTAAGTGCAAAGGTAAGTGGATTTGGCTTTATTAGGTTCAGTGGAAGGTTTGATGTGATATTTTAGGCCAAAGAGCTATATTCTGACAAAAATAATTTTAAAGATGAATAAATTAAATAAGGTAAAATGTTTGTGGCAGTTAACCCTTCAACACCTGGATTGACATCAGTTTTCTTCAGTTTTTCAGAAAAATACATTTATAATTATCTGAATTATATAATTAAAATTATGTTACAGAAAAAAAACCCCATTTTTTTATTTTTCCACAACTTTTTACACTTCTTGTTAAGTTGCTCGTCACTGTTTCATGTTTTTGAAAGAAATCAAGCCAGTTTGCTTGAGTTTCAAAGAGTAAAGACCTCATAAATTCAAATTTAAGATGATTTAATGATTTTTAAGGTCTAATGCTTATGCTACAGAGTTTAAGACATTTAAGACCTTTGAGGATCTGCAGACACTCTGGTCTTACAGAGAGTTAATACAGGACTCCCCCATTAGAACATGTTTCCTCCTCATCTGCTGATCAGGTGCAGTGCTGCTCCTCTTCAACCTTTTTCTTCTTCAAAACTTTGTTGAAATGCTCACACACGTCTAAAACATCACTGTGTAGGATCTCCTTTCAGCGTACATACTAACAACAAACTGATGACACTGATGGCACAAACTGCACGAAATTAAAAGATTTTGAAAATTATTTTTTAAAAAAGTAGGGGAAAACGGCATACATAATTTTCCAAATTAAATATTTAAAATGATGTTTTAAAATTATTTGATTTTTAAGAACTTTTCACAGGTCATTTCCTTTTTGTTTGTTTGACTTTCTTATTTATTTTCCCCACTAATTGTTAGGTATTATTCTTTATTTTTTTTCATTCTATCTTTGTTTGACACTAAATACAATGACAATAAAGCTACTTGAACTTATTTATGTCATTTTAATTATATATATAATTAAAATGACATAAATGATGACATAAATTCATTAGTGCAAGGTCAACACAGGTCAACACAGCACTAATGAACATACATGTGACATTTTAATTGTAAAACATTTAAAACATATTCAATGGAATATTTATTAAAATATTTTTTAAAAAAGGGTAGACGGGCAGTGGACAAGTTGTACATCTCAACTCAATGTTATAAAACCTTTATAATGATGCTTGAGTTCCCGGCAGCAGCTCCTCTCTGAGAGAACAGATGACCAAACGAATGCTGACCCTGCTGATGATAATTGATTTGCTTCAGCCAAATGATATATCCTACATCACAGTAAGCCTTAATTGTAGGGTCACTGCGGTAAATGGAGGCAGATTGCAGGGTTCACAGTAATGATGTTTACACTGCAGTGCAGACATGTAGTATAACAGTTCTTCACTTAACACAACACTTTAGAAAGTGAATACATGGTTTACAGTAAGGGCTTTGCTTTATGGATCACAAAAACACCAGTGGAAAAGGCCAAGACTTTTTCTAAACATATTTCTGGTTTTAGAATACCCGGATCTCATTTTAAGGAGCTGAGCAGCATTGAATTAACCCTCTGAAACCTGGGTCAGTATCAGTTTTCCCGTGCTACATTCAGATGCCCTTTCACAAGCATTTAACATCTTTGACAGGTGAGAAAACTGGTTTGATTTCTCTTGAAAACATGGGGGGAAAAGGCAATAAGCAACTTTGCAAGAGATTTCCTACAAACTGAAATTTTTTTTTAAAAAATTATAGATTCATTTAATTGCTTATTTTATCTGTCTTCAGGTCATTTACTTGCTCTTTATTTATTGATTTTTTATTTTATTTTTTTATTTTTTACTTTTTATGTGTTAAATTTTCTTGTATCTTTTATTGATTTCATGCTTATTTTTATGGGTCATTGCTTATAGAGTCACCTGTTTCTTATGTTCTTGAGATAAATCGGGCCAATTTGCTCTGCTTTCAAAGGGTTAAATATCCTCAGGATGGACCTGACAGCAGCAGAGGTGCTGTAGGTGTTGTGTCAGAGGTAAATAGCTGCGCAGCAGCAGCAGCTGTGTGACAGTCAGCGGAGGACAGGTGTCCTTTTTCTCTCTACCTGTACATGACATGGAACATGAGGGGTTGTGTTTCTGGGCCCTCCAAGGTCAACACAGCACTAATGAACATACATGTGAAAATACAGTTGAAAGGTCGCAGAAGGGTTAACTAAAATCACTAAACAAATATGTCAATCAGCAGCAAATTTTCCATATAGTTCATAATACAAAGGTGCATGAAATGGTAATGTCTCTGGGTATACAAGGACATTGGAAGTTTCCATTTTAGCAGCCAGGGAACACAGACGAAATGGCAATTTGGGCGAATTTCATGAAAAAAATTTGAGCATCAAGCATTTGATTTCCTGCATTCTGGAGAATTTTTATGCACAAGTTGTTTCTTGGTTTTTTTTTCTTTAACCTTTTATCAGTGACATCTGTAACTGTGTCAAAATAAAAGTTCTCAACTATACTTTATCAGGGGGGACATATGCACAGGTTCTAAGTATTTAGAGAGCGAGTCCCCTGCATGCCCCCTGACATCTACATCGTGGACAATGCTTTAAATCAATGAGCAGGACTGCTTCATGGCAATATTGGATAGGTGTAACCTATTATTTAGCGTCAGTGTGATGATGATGATATCAGAAACAGACACTGAAAGTTCAGTTTAAACTTTTATCTTTAATTACTATGCAGATGAAAATGTAGGCTGCAGATAGAACACACATGACAGGAATACAGAGCTGACAATGAACATCGATCCATCATTACACAAGAGCAATAAAAATGATGATGATGATGATGATCGTTATTATTATTGTTGTTGTTTGTTTTTGTTGTTATTCCCTTTAGTCTGGGATGCACTGGGACTATGGGGATGGGGAATAGGTTGGGAATGGTATATTTGTTCAATGAAAAATCAAAAATCAAAAAATATTAAAAAACACATTGTTTTCTGTTGTCTTACCTCAAAATTGTTGTCAATAAAAAAGTGAAAGAAGAATAGCATATATACATATTATTATTGTTGCTCTTGGTTTGTTATTGACTTTACAGAAAATCAGGATATGGTATGATATGGTATGTCAATAATCCTTTTTTTAAATTATGCAATTGATCATTAGCACGTGTGTGTATTTTTACAGGTGTCAGAAAAAAATCAGACATCAGAAAAAAGTCAATTTTAAAAACTTGTTCCATGTTTTTTGGCAACTGCATTAAATATTTCATAACATGACGTTTTTGAATGAATGATTTTCTGCATGACTTGGAGGTCTCCTGAGCGGAGAAGTGTGTTAGCGGCTGTGTGTGTGTGTGTGTGTGTGTGTGTGTGTGTGTGTGTGTGTGTGTGTGTGTGAGCCCTCACACTGTCTCTGTGAGCAGCACTGACGTGTTGTTAGCAGATGGAGCAGGGGGGCTGATCTCTGCCTCCAGAGGTCATTCTCACTACAGTTGCCACTTGTTGCCAAAGCAGCTCGGGGCTCCACCATACAGCACCAAACACATTTCAACTATTTATTCCCACAACTATCGAGAGCTACAGATCTGGATGTTGAATGCGGAGAGGCTCCAGGATTGAAGGAAGACTCCAGTGATCCGGTTGATAACATTTGGGCTCATCTGACGGACTGAAGCATGGTTGATAACGCCAGTATAGCAACTAAATCAGCTTTGGTAAGCAGCCAGGCTTTATTTCTATTGGATTATTGGACTTACTTGACAGTTAATATTCTCCTCTTTTAAAGCACTTTTTAAAGCACTTAACATTTTGTTGATAATGTTCTTAGAAACTTTGTGTTTGGACAGTTTAACATGTTTTAGCCAGTAACGCAAGTTTGTTCGCTTGTGGCAAAGTGATTGAATTAATCCTCAATATTAAAATCAGACACTAGAACTGCGTTTTGTTAAATTAATAATCATGACCCTTCTCTGGTCCCCTCGCAGCAAGGCTCTTTCTCGTCCGCCAGCAGCCTGCCCCTCCAGCCTCCCTCCGCCGCCTCTCACAGCCCGTTCCCCGGCGCTCAGGCTCCGCAGCCGGCCAGCGGCGGCATGAAGCTCGAGGCGGTCATGGAGAACCTGCAGCGGCAGCAAGCAGCGCGGCTTGCCCTGGAGGAGAAGCTGCGGCAGGCGGAGACAGAGAAAGACCTCCGGTCCATGGTGGAGTCCCAGATACACCAACAAGCTCTGGCTTTCCGCCACTACCAGGCGGCGATGCGAGGCGCTCTGGCCGCAGGAGTCACCAACTCTTCCCCGCTCCCACACATGGAAGTCCGCAGAGCCGAGGAGGACGGGAGCTCTTCCAGACCGGGCAGTGAGGACAAGGAGCGGGACGAGGAGGGGGATGACATGGACGAGCAGGAGATCATGGATGAAGAGGAGGAGGGTGAGGACGATGTCGGGTTAAACCACTATCAGCACCGACCGCTCCAGGAAGCCGGTATCCCTCTGAAGGGCGCCCCGATGCATCTCATGTCCAGAGTCCCGGCGGCGTTCGCCCCGGCCCGCCGCGCAGACTCCCCAACCGAGCACCCGCAGCCCCAGCACCACGAGTGGACCTATGAGGAGCAGTTCAAACAGGTAGGACAGCACCGAGCTGCTGGACACTTAAGCCTCTGTAAAGTCACTGCACAGTTTCATTCAGTCAGATCACTTGTGAGAACTCAAAAGATCGAGGAATTACGAAGTTAGGCTATGTCCATCTCTGCATAACCATGGGACTCTCTCCATTTCATTAATTAGTCAGAAACTATTTTTTTTTTTTTTAAAAGGATAATCATAAGATTTTTATTTCCTAATTTAATTAGTTGTGCCATAAACAACTTTCTTTCGGAAGAAACTTTTTTGGACATTAGAATAAATGCACTGTAAAATCTGACAAGCTGAATTTACTTTAAAAAATCTAGGAAAACATTTGTCTGAATTCATGTCTACATAATACCAAATTGTTACAATTATTTAAAATGTAGCTGTATTCACTTGATTTTGTGAAGTTGTTACAACTTAAACATAACAAGTTTGATTGAATCAGTCTTTCTATGTTTTAACATTTTCAGTAAACCAAATGCCATGTTTCTGTACTCTGCTGGTTGCAAACTAATAAATCACATATGTATTCACTTAAACACATTAAAAAAACAGAACATGTAGATCTCCAAACTTCATCACTGGTAGTCAGACCAACTTGGTTTACTGAAGTTGCTAACACTTAGAAAGAGCAACATAATTCAGCTTATCATGTTTAAGTTGCAACAACTTCACAAAATTAAGTAGCCTAAATACAACTAAAGTTTGAGTAAACTTAAAAATTAGCTTGAAAGTCACAAATTAAGATTATTAGTTATCAAGGCAATCAGTTTCAAACATCATTTTAAATAAGATCAACATTTCAGAATTTACAGTGTGGTTGATAGCATAATTCCATATTTTTGTTTTGTAGCTCACTTTGTGAAAGAAAAACATGCTCACAATACTGTGTCATTAGTGCCAGTGAACACAACACAAATGTGTTTGCAGAATTGTTAATTTGTAAGGAGGCTGATCAAATGAAGATGTTGCTGTAAAAAGTTAAAAAATAATCAGCTCTCAGGTTCTGGTGGTGTGAATGAAGCTATCTAACAAGGCAGCTTATATAAAGGGGTACAGTCTTCAACTAATGACTTTATTAATCAATAATAAATAATTTACTTATGCTTTTAGATCAATTATGAATACAAACAACTTTTAAGTTGTTTGGTTTTTGAAAATTGCTTTTGACAGATTGGACAGTACAACCATTTATCTTCAGGGAAAGAGCTTCATCAAAAATCCAAATTCTCTGCAGATTATAGCAACTTTTCAAGCATTATTTAAGGGGATACCAACATTTATAACTGTGAAATTACTAGGTATAAAGTGTATTTTCTCAGCTATAAACCATGATAAAGACACATTTCTGTTTGCTAGGTTGTTAAAAAGGCTTTGACTCAGGTCTATTTTTTTTAAAGAAAAATTGGTAATAATACAGGTATAAATGTTGGAGATCCAATAGTAAATGCTTAATATTTTATTAATAGATGGACTTTGCTTACTTTTCAAAAGGTAAATTGCTGTCCTCCTAGTCAAAGGGATTTATAACAACATTGTTACCAAATGTTAACCTACCTAATGACTTATATCTGGTTTTAGCTAATTATTTATTAACTATTAATAAAGCCATTATAAATTCTTCACAAAGGGTCCCTTATTTGCTCCTTTGTTTTGTTATCAGTTAATGACAGTAAGTGATTTGAATGTCTGTATATTTGCAGGCTGCAGCACACAGATCTATAATCTCTGAGCGATTGTGGATGCTCCATGTCATCTTTTATTTATGATGGATCATTTACAGACTTCCCTAAATGTGATGTGTACATTAGTGACTGCATTAGCGCTGCACATTAAAGCAACCCAGTGCATGGAAATGCAATTTAAATAGGGGGCTGAAACCAATAGCTGCAATATAGAGACAATTATGTGTGGAGGATGGTGAGATGAGCCGGCGCAGAGAATGCTTGCCAGATAATTCTTTTTTTTTTTTCTTCATGTCTGTGATCTTTAATGGCGGGTTTAAAATTACTCTTGTTATATAGAATATTGGCTTCATAGTTAGCTTGCATGGGATATAATGAGAGTATTTGAGTTGTTAGATCCTATGAACAACTGGGAAGCCTCTGAAGATGGATTATAAATCTTTACACCTATTATTGTCATTATAAAGCCGGAAAACTCTTTTATTTTCATTGAGACGTGTTTCCCGTGCCTGTACATGCGTGCTTGGTGTACCATCAGGCTGTACGCTTCAGAGATTCCTCAGGATGTGCAGTTATTGTGGGGGTCATTTGTATGTAGTCATTCAGTGTAATGGTCATGGGACAATAAAAGGATGCTTATGGCTGCTAGGCAGACAGAGTGGAGCCAGCATACTAAGCATGCTCAAAGCTGCAAAACAAAACCACATTTGAAGGCAGTAAATGCATCTTTGGAAATAGGAACAAGATGTGGGCTAAATATAAAAAGGCCTCAGTGAGGCCGACAAGTTTTAATCTGATCTGAACCAAATGGGACCAGCCGGTGTTTACAGTAGCTCCTAAATCACTCTCTGTAGAGCCAAGGGACAACATGGGAGGCAAATTCTGCTAAAACACTATAATATATGCTTTCATTTTATAATATTTTTTTAAAAAAAGGGAACCATGACCCAAATAGTTAGTTTAACCCTCTTAAAACCTGATCAAATTGGCTTGATTTCTTTCAAAAACATGAAAGATTGCAATGACCAATGAAAGAAATGATGCCAAATTTGAAAAAAAAAAAAAAAAACCAAAAAAAAAAAAAAACAAACAAACAAGGCAAATGAGACTTATGAAAAAAGTTATAAAAATTATAGAATTCTGTGTAATCATAATTTTGAATATGTAATTATACTGATTATAAAATGTTTTTTCCTAAACATTTTTCCCTAGCTATTAAAAAAATATAAGAATTTTCTAAATCTACTAATTTCTTTCAATTTCTTACGAAGTTGCTCATATTTTGAAAGAGATCACACCAATGTGCTCAAGGCTCAAAGGTCTAAATACTTGTGAAAAAGTGTTTGAAAGCAGCACAAGAAAAGTGATGATGTCGGTCCAGGTTTTAAAGGGTTAAAGAATGATGACAGGCAGCTGGTAAAACTTATTTTAGCTTTTAATGACCCAGAGACAATGCACAGCAGCAGAATCTACAAACATTAGTGTAAAACATAAAAGAAATTCCTGGTGACAGAAAAAGATGCTGAGTGGAGACGACAGAAAGACCTGAGGCAGAGAGACAGAGACAGAGAGAGAGAGAGAGAGAGAGAGAGAGAGAGAGAGAGAGAGAGAGAGAGAGAGAGAGAGAGAAGCTGTTGCGTGTAGTTTTGGCAGCGGCTCAGGAAACGCAGGAAACTGGATCTGGTGGTATTCCAGCCTGGCTCACACCCAAAAATGCTGGGATCTCCCTGTCTGGCAGTGTGTGTGTGCGTGTGTGCGTGTGTGTAGCTGGGAGTCGGCTCGATGCCAAACTATTACGAAACAGAAACAAAATCGCGTGCTGTTACACACTCGGTCATGCGTCCTTTCTCATACACACACACACACACATTATTTACAACTGTGTTAAATATGAGAGTCTGCATGCATTTACATACACAGACATGATAGTAAACTTGAGGACAGTAAACTTTATTCAGTACTGATGGATATAAAATCATGTTTCCTCTCAAGAAGCTGGATGTTTGCGTTAAACCCCCTAAATAACCAATAACAGAAGACCTAAACAACATGAGCATGGATATGCATTATCTCTGCCTGTATTTTTCTTTTACATTTACAGCCTTGTGTGCTATTTAAAGGCCACTAGTGAATATTCGAACTTTGGACTTGCTGTTTGTGTTGTCAGAGTTGTGCAGCTGAATGTTCAGATGGATCTGAAACGTCGGCGCTGCTTTACCGCAGAACAATAATGTAACTCCCACAACAATCACAGCAGACGTGATGTTCAGGGCGGTGGATTACTCACTGTGGTTTCAAGTCTCTGCAAGTTGATTTTCAAAGTGTGCTGGCACTGAAAACACTGTCTGGAAGGAGGGAAAGAGACAGTGTTCAGCAGTAATCCAAAACGTGTGTTTAGTTGTAGGAAATCTATTTTAAACATGCAAAGCCCGTTGTGTGGTTCTTGAGGGAGTGTTTTTGAATTTGTAAAATGTTGAATTGATCAACTGAATTATGGATCTTTAGTAAAGTAAAATTGCAGTCAGATGGAGCTTTTAGATGGCAAAATCTTTCTTTTAGATAACAGATAATGTTAAGCATCTGATCTTTTGGTGGAAAAAATAATGTGCTACAAACCAAGTTCCTACAAAACATAAATAAGTGCTGCATGTTGAAAAGCTGATACTATGCTGCAATGTTGGCTCGAATGTGTGGGGAAAAAGGAACAGTTGGAAAAGTGGGAATGGGTTAAATAAGTATGAATGACACTGAAAAGTTGAATGATGTAAAAATAAGATGCGGAATATTTTAAAGCTTGTTTAAAAGCTGATGCTACACTGCTATGATGCCCTAAATGTGGAAGAAAAAGGTGAAATAATAGTAGAAAATCTTCTTAACATGCAAAAACTGTTGTGTGGTTCTTAAGGGGGTGTTTTAGAATTTGAAAAATGTTGAATTGATCCGCTGAATTATGCAAGGATCTTTAGTAACCTAAAACTGCAGTCAGGGGGATCTTTTTAGGCTGAATAATCTTATTTCTTTTAGATCTCAGAAAATGTTGAAAAGCTGATGCTACACTGCAATGCTGCACTAAATGTGTAAGGATTTAAACTAAACTAATGTCCTAAAACTGTCCGCATTAACAAAGTCCACCAACCTTAAAATCACTGATATAGAAAATAACTGCCTGACAGGAAGAAATATTAGAATAATTGGTGAATTTGGATTTGGAGAACATTTCTCTTAGTGGCTGTTTTGTGTTTTGGTCCACCGTAAGTACGGTATGAAAGAACACATGCTGATATATGTGCCTGATTTTCTTCATTAATGTCAATTCAACATGAGAAAAAAATACATTTCAGCCCATTCTAATTGAACGATTTTTACCTTTATACTGGATTAAATCTGCACAATGGCACACATCTTTACAAGTGAGTGAGTATGTCTCATTACAACATAAACCTTCATTTTGACCAATCATTTCAATGACTATTTTTCTTTAACCCTTTGAAAAGCTGGAGAGATATCACTTTCCATGTACTGCTTTCAGATGCCTTTCACAAGTACTTAAACCTTTGAACTCAGAGAAAACTAGTGCAATTTCTTTCAAAAATATGGGAAAAATCCATCAAGCAAATTGGTAATAAATGTTGCACAAAATTAACAGATTTAGAAAATAATTTAAAAAAAAAAAAAACAAAAGAAAAAAATGTCCGTTGTATGTTATAAATTCTCTTCGCTCAGGTTATTTTTGTTAATAATAATAATAATATATATTAATAATAATTAATAATAATATCTTGTACTTTTAAATTTCTTAATTAATTTCTTGCTAATTTCTTCTTATGTGGCTCGTTGCCTTCTTTCCATGTTTTTGAAAGAAATCAAGCCAATTTGCACAGGTTTCAAAGGGTTAAACAAGTGAAAATTCCACTGTCTAACACAAACAAACCCGCTTAAAAATGTCCTACATGTAAGCATAGGTTAAAATCTGTAATTATAGTGCAGTGTTCTTACTCTGTTTTGTTTCAAGATACAGACTTCTGTAACAGATTTCTAGAATCTTCCCAGAATAATGGTTTAAGTGGACTGATGACTAAATGACCAGAGGTGTTTTTGCACTCTGTGTCAGCATGTTGAGCATGCACTCTTAAAAAAACACGGAGACTCCTGCTGTGTGTCATTGCTCAAACCTCCACAGACTCACAGCCAAGCAAATCCTGAAGCTTTAGACAGGACACTTCCCTGAGTGAGTGATGTCAGGTAATGAACATGTCAGCGTATGGAGCCACTCCTTTTTGTGGATTGTACCTCTTCCAGCTTGTTTTTCCAACAACTATAGAAAAGGGGAGGAGGAGGAGGAGGAGGAGGAGGGAGCTGTGGTTGTAGGTGTATGATTTCACTCCCCTCCCCCTGCCACTGCAAAAATATTCATCATATGGTACACTCATAAGGCACATAAAAAAGAGATAAATGTTATTATTATTATTTTTTTTAATAATGTGATGTTCTTGACACCATCAATAAATCAATCATCTATTTGTCCAAAATTTTACAAACTTTGTAAATTTAGGAAAATCTGAACAGCAGGGGAAATTAAACTGTCTGCCTTGATATATGTTCTGGACCATAAACTGCTGTCCAGAGAAATAAAGAATAAAAAAAAGAGGGTAGGATGGAAATAAATAAATAAATAAATAAACAATTAATATTATTGCCACATGGGATTTTAAAATGTACAACTCCAGTGATACATGATCCCATCAGCTCCTTTAACATGTGCTCTAATTTATTCCTTTTTTGTATCTTCTAATCTATGGTTTCTGGTTGTGGAGTGATTTAAGTGTCACACACATCCCCAATACAGTAACACTGGTGTAGCTGAATGTATCCTCGAGTGTGTCAAAATGCTGACACTGGTTTTTGAAACTCTTGAAACAAGATGATTTGATTGGCAAAATAAAAAAAATGGATTTTAAGAACTCAGTAACAGACAAAATGACAGGTTAAGGTGATATTTTTGTTGTAGCTTATTTTGATTTCAATTCAAAGGTCCAACAACAGTTCTTGCATAAAATGTTAAACTTTTGTTGCAGTTTGGTGTTTTTATTCACATTACAACCACAGTATGGGGCCTGACAAAGCAAACTTGTGAAACCTTTTTTCAGAGTGTAATTTTTTGAAAACACCACCCCTTTTGTTGCTCTGTAAACTGGCAATGTGCGGATCCTGTGAGAACGGTGACATCACGGCTGCATTGTGCACATGTGCATGGTGTTCTTGTATGATGTGTCGTTACAATGTTATCATATGATTGCAGATTTTTTTTTTTAAATGCAAAGGAAAGATGTGTCTTTTTTTTAGTAAGGTCAGTCTTGTCTAAACTTGGTCTCAATTATGTCGGACAGACTTTCATCGTTACATCACGACATCATCAGTCTGTCTTATTATTGTTATTGTTTTGATTGAGATGACATGCTCTGACATTAAAACACTTTTAACCACAGTTAATCATATGATTTTTTCAACTTTCATATGATGACAAAAAAATGTTTAAAAAAATCTGCTTTTAAAATTGAAAGAAATAATTATTTGACCTTTTTTTGGGAGATAATTATCGATATGACTAAAAAAATGTTTGTATCATGATATAGTTTGTAGTCATAACACCCAACCCTAGTTTGAACTAAAATAATGAGCTGGAAATGAAACAAAAAACTTCATCAACCATTGTTTATTCAGGGAAAACTGACTGAGCATCCAATCATATTAAGTGGGCTAAAGGGATATAAAACAAATGATAAATCCAATGCAATAAATTCAACAAAAACAAACAACTAACAGCAACAGCTGTCAAAGGTCACAAATTGCAATAAACAGATTAAATATCAATCAAATCTGCAACCAGTGGAAAATATGCATAACAGCACAACAGAAGAAAAGACAATGAAAACAGTAATATCAATAAATAACGATCATGTCTGTGAATTAATAAAAGCAGGAGCACTGTACAATATTAGCTAACACACACTTAAAATGATCTACAGACACATACCTGTCTAATTTTAATACCTTAACTCAATTACAGAGAGAATTTTGACCAGCTGGCAGGAAGATTTGTTCCTGTTTTTATCATTCATCTTTATCTGACAGCCTCTGAGAGCAGCTGTTGGCTTCTATTAATCTTCAGTGTACAGTTTGAAAATCAGGGAACACATTTTGGAAACCATCACAGTGAACATGCAGTCTGCTTTAAAGCAGTTTCAAGAATTTACCTCTTGAGTTTGTACAAAAATGAATGGAGGTGAATAAATCCCTGGAGTGATCAAACAAGTGAAGTCTCTCAGATGCACTGTTAGGAACATGCTCAGCTGTGTTGTACACAGTGAAATGTAATAAGAGGGCTCAAATGTGTAAACCTCTGGTGTCCTTTGATTATTCATCCCATATTTTTTTAGCAATGAATCAAAAGGCTCATCTTGAAAAACAATCAGCCCTCCAATCTGACCCCTCCCCCCTCCTCCACCCCTGCACCACCCACTTTAATGTGACCGTAAAACCAGGCGGGGAGGGCCGATCTGAAGGAGACACATGCTGCTGCTCTCGAGCTCCTGTGTCAACATTCAGTCCGGGATGTGAAACCCAGCCCAGTCTCATGGAGCTACTGTAAAACATGTGGCTTCAAATGATCCACTTGGCAGAGGGCTAGATTTATGTTTTTTTTTTAAAAACCATTCAGTCCAGTCAATACGTGGAGTGCGTGGGGTCCCCAGCATCCTGCCAGGATCTTATATATTCATATTCATCTAACAGCTGTAGCTCACTTTAAAATGTGCTCTGTCACTGGAAATGCTTTAATGGCATTCCTGGATTCTTTCACTATGTACCATTACAGTTATATGGTGGGCTGCCACATGGGCGGGAGGAGGGTGGGTGGGTGGGGTGGGGGTGGGGGGGTTAAGGGAAAACAGAAGAAGCGATAGAGGGAGAGGAGGATTTGAAGTGTGTGTGATTGGACATGTGTGGTGTGGTCAGCAGAGTTGGCATCGCTGGGTCTCTTTAAAGCCTAACTTTCAGTATTAATAGACTTTAGATCGACTTTATCGTCATTCAAGCTATACACAACAGTATGCATTAGAAGGGAATCACGTTGCTATTGGCTCAGAATAATAAAAATTGTAGTAAAAAACATATATGCATCAATATATTGCACAGCTGAGGTGAATTTAAAGTTGTGAATAGTGAATTTAGAGTTTCGGAGAAGTACTTAGAGTATACGAGTGCAGGATTAACAAGCAGGTAATACAGGTTAATTGCAATATATAGTTGCAATTTACATTTTTACCACAGTGCCATAACTTAGTGGTAGAAAACCGCCGCGTCACGCACATATAATCAAACAAACTCAACTGAGCAAACTCTGCCTTCATTTAATAGTTTGACGCCACCTAAAATGATCAGTATCAGTTGAAGTGTAGCCTAGAATATTTTCACCGTTTTACGTCACTGTAAGACAGCTCTTACCGACGGGGATCCATCAGCTGTTGTGGAAGCTTAAGAGGAGACAATATTCAAATATAGTCAACACTTAAACTGATAATGATTTTTTAGGAGGCTAAAATATGTTTTGCTGCTGCCCTGTCCTCAGAGGAGAGGGGTGGCTGGTGACTTTTATTTAATTTAAAATATATGAAAATATATAAAATACTACCTTTTCGTGTTGTATTTCCATCACCTGAGACAAAATTAAAAAGTCCCTCCTCAGTGCATGTATTTTTATAAACTGCCTGTCCTGGTTTGCAGCACTCCTTCCCCCCTCACAAGTAACAAACAGTCTCTATCCCTAACCAGTGAGGAAGGCTGGCTCATAAAATTATGTTACAGTAAAAAACATAGAGCAATTTTTTCCAAGTTGTTTTCTTGTTTTGTTGGTTTTTTATTTTTTATTTTCAGGTACTTTTCTGTTTCCTATTTACTGATTGGGCCATGTCTTTTAAGTTGCTCATCTTTTTCAACCCATGTTTTTAAAAGAAATTAAACCATTTGCTTAGATAATAACAACAACAACAACAACAACAACAACAATAATAATAATAATAATAATAATAATAATACATGAGAACATTTCCAAACAGCTATATTTTAATTATTACTATTTTAATTCTTAATAAAACATTTCCTCTGTTTTTTAAAGTCAGTCATAAATGACACTTTTCATTAGTTTTATTTAATTATTTTGTTGGGTTTTTTTTTGGTTTGTTTTTAAATCAGAACAACAGCAAAAAAATGTACTCCCTTTACAGTGTTATGGAGCATAGAGGAAAACTTGAACTCAGTGCCTTGACAGACTTATTGAAAATCAAGATTTTCACTGATTGTTTATTTTTAATGAAAAAAATAATCAATGAATTATTTCAATGAACAAATTAGTGTTTTTTTCCCAATCACAGTAGCATTTGAAACATTTAAGGACATCTTGATTCTTAATCAATGAAATATGTGGGAACCTTGGTATCTCACATACACATACACACATGCACATGAACGCACACATGCACACAAACACACACACACACACGCACACACAGAGCCTGGTTACTTTGGAGTGTTGGATCAGTGTATTTCTCCTTTTTGTGTATCTGTGCGTGGAGACCTGCGAGTCTCACAGTGAGAAGTGGGATTGGCACAATGCGCCATTGAGACGTTTCTGTTTTCACTGCAAATGGCTCTTCTCTTTTCATTAAAACAGAGACAGGGTTAGCTTGTTCAAACACCCTCCCCACCCTCAATGTGGGTGTTACTTTTTAATCGCAGCAGCCTGGAATTTCTGCAGCTGCTTGCAAAAGCCCCCCTCTCTGTTTACGAGATCTGACTGTTGGGCAAACATTGCCTCACTGCTGTGTCTCTCGCTGGCTTTTTCCATCCTGTCATTGTTGGGGAGGCCCTCGCAATTTCCATGACAACGTGTTATCTTCTGATTGAACGCACGTGTAGATCACTTTTAGATCTTTGTGTATCATGTCGCTGCTGCAACATTGTCACAGGAGAAGTGTGGTGTAACACAATATAATGGTGCAGTACTTCATGTGGTTAGCTGAGGGGCCCTGAGAGGCCCTTAAGGGTTGAATTATTGGGTTTGGAGCAGGGCCTCTATGAGGGGACGACGTCACACAAGCGAAAGGCCAAAAATGTGATGAAGAGTTTGTGAAGTGAAATGAGAATATTGATAGGAAAAAAAACAACAAAAAAATCTACAGTACATATTTAACCCTTTGAAACATGGGTAAAAATCACTTTTCTGTGCTGTGTCCAGACACCTTTCATAGTTATTTAAAATTTGAAACCCTGAGCAAATTGATTTGATTTATTTCAAATACTGGGAATATACTATATAATATTGTAGAAAATACTTTTCTACAAAGAAATTTCTAGAAAAGTATTTTTTTTTCTAAAAGAGGCCTTTTTTTTTTTTTTTTTTACATATTTCAAGAAGCTTTTCATTTTTGTACTTTGGTCAAATTAACTTGCGGAAACTTATTCAGTACCTAGTTTAGGTTATCCATGTTACATTTTTTTTTTTTATTTGTCATTGCTTAAGTCCGGTTATGTATTAGCCCAAATAATCACAGATTAACTAAACAAAGGAACTAAAAGTCACTCAATCTGCATCTGAATAACCATACAAACAAAACAATAATAGTATGAAAGTATGATCTCCAGAGCAGGGAGTTTTCAGGGACCAGGAACTAAACTTGGTTCATGTGGTCAAGGTTACTGATCTCTCAAAAAGACACGTGTCCTGGAAAAGCTCCACTTTTGTGTAATCATTCTGTACCACATAGCAACAACATTAATTGTAAAGGAATTATCGATGATAGTTTCAACAAAAACAAATTTATATTAAGATACTAAAACAGCTGGTTTTAGCTTCTGCTAGTGAAAATGAGCTGTTTTTCTTCTTTTTATGTCATTGACTGTTAGTTTGTTGGTTGGACCAACAAACCAACAAGCCTAAATGTTTTGTTTTTTAATTCCTAAATCACTGTAGTAAAATAAACTCTGATTCCAGTGAACAACATTTTAGTTAAAAAGTGATGTTTCTCAGTGAGCAAGTTGCTTCTGCTGTGAAAAACATCAATATGCACCAAGAAAAATGCTATTAAGAGGAAATTTTGTCACTTCTACTACTGTATTCTCTTTTCTAAAGACTAAATATAAAAGCCACCACAACCTGCACACAGATCTGTCCCTGCCTGCAGAGGCCACAGATAACAAACCCAAGGCAGAAAATTCACTGATTCTTCAATATACGTGACCTTCAGCCTCATTTGCATTCACTATAATGGCCACTCAGCATTTTTTTTGACCCAATGTATGTAATCAAAAGCTGTACAGTCGATGTCTGGAGATTTGCATGTGCCACCTGGGTAGCTGCTGCACACTAACAAGATTGAGTAATCATTGATAGTCAGAAACGCCAAGCTAGCAGATTAGACTGCTGCCATAAAAGTCTGTGTTTCTGTGTCAAGGTCTCTGCGTGCACCGAGGACAGTCTGTTGTTGCTGCTCGATTGAGTCTTGCCTGATGAGCCCTTTGAGGTGTTCACCTCTGTCCTGTCAGTGTTTCCAAAATGAGCTCATTTATGCTAATTTTCTCCAGTGGCTCTCTCTCTCTCTCTCTTTCTCTCTGTCTCTCTCTCTCTCACACACACACACACACACACACACACACACACAAGTGTTTGATCTAAAGCCTTGTTGAGGGCACATAGGGAGCTCTTCCACTGACCTTTGTAACCCATTGTGACCTCAGTCCCAGTTTACACCTGGTATTATCATGCATTCTGGGTGACTGGATCACAGGTGGACAGCTCTAAGTGTGAATGCATTCAATGAGTCCTCCATGCATGTTGAGATCCGGTCGCTCAGACCACAAACCAAGGTGGTCTGGGTCACATATTGCCACTTTCTTTCAACAGTGTATGCTAGCATGTCCTTGGCCATATTGAGGGAGCGCTCACTCAGCTGATGTCCTTGTCAGTCTGTTCTCATCCCAGACTCATGAAACAGCACCGCTTTGTTAGTGCTTTTGGCGTGAGTTTGCAATAACAAAAGAAAACTTTTGCTTTTTCACACGAGAACAAACCTGTTGCAGAGAAAAGCCGAGAAGACTCTATCAGATACAAATCTTAGGTGATAAGGGTTCATACACATGGAGACAAGCAGAGTTAAAAACTGACTACACGCAGGTGGGTGAACAAGACACAGGTGAAACACAACAATGACAGGAAAACTCAGGAAGTACAAGCAGCACTAAACACAGTGAGAACACATTTCAAAATAAAACAGGAAATGGAGAAAAAAAACACATGAGCAGAAACTTGACAGAATAGCACACATATTTATTTGCACTCAGAGCGGGAAAGAGAGATCTGATTACAAGTGGTCAGTCAAGATGCATGTGGAGACATATTCTAATGCCATGTGTGAACATAGAGACATAAAGCCTTTCACTTGTGAGCCAATCATCCAAGATGAATGTTCATGCCAGGTCTGAACAGGCTCTAAAAGTCAGAATCTGCTTTATTGGCCACGTATGTGTTAACATATGAGTTATGTGACTGGTTGGACTTGTTTTACTGTGAGTTGCTGTCAGTGTACAGAACACACAGTTGAACAAAATTATACATTGAACAAGGACAACTAAGCTGAACAGTGACAGATAAATAGAACCCTGTGTACATACAGTACAAGTAGGTGAAAAAAAGATGTCTATATACAATATATAAATAAAAAACAACAATGAGCAACAACAAAGTCTAAATATAAATCATTAGGTAAGGAAAATAGATTGGATTTTAGTATTCTCCAAATAAGAAGATGATTTATTCCTGATGAGACCAATAAAAGATCATTGTGAGCAACAAAATGTTCCTCTCCCATCAAGTTGCGCCAGCATGGTTTTGTGCATATTTCACATCATAACATCTTTACTTCTTCACATCAAACTATATAGATGGAAGCTCTGCCATCTGTTTGGCTCGCCCTGTACATTCTCATTGCACATAGTTAAAATGCAACCAAACTGCCAGAGCAAGGGGCTGCATTGCACATTTCTGCAAACAGCAGAGACATTACATTTGTACATTATTAAGTGGAAGACATGTTGGAGCTTTACATTTACCTAATACTGTTGGTTAACACGTGGTTAGGTTTAGGCACAGAAGAAACTTGGTTAGGGCGACTTCTAGCTCACCTGGTAGAGTGTGGGCCCCATATAGGCCTTTGCATTGGCCCAGGTTCAATTCTGACCTGCGTTAGTTGGTTGCATGTCATCTTACCTCTCTCTCAAACCATTCCTGTAAATCCACCACTGTCCAATCAATAAAGGCAAAAATGTCCAAAATAAACAAACAGAAAAAAAGAACAAGAACATGAAGAAATCAAAGATCATGTTTGGGCTTAAAATACTTGATTTTTGTGGCATTTTACCCACCAGAAATACAACAGTGACTAACTAAAGAATAACCAATCTGTTCTCACTCCGAAGTTGTCAAATAGCATTGCTCTGTCAGTGTGTGACACCAAATGCCGCCTTCCAGATCCAACTGGAAGGCGGCTGTATGGCATCAGATGAGAGCATCTTTGGACAGGACCGGTGGCGTTATTATCATACACTGGGGGATGGCTGGATGGCAGTGGGCATGTCCACATGAAACATGCATGGGCTGCGTCACTTGAGAACATCACTGGACGGAACTGGTCTCATACACATGAAATGCTGAAGGACAGTAATAATGTTGCAAGTAACCACATAATTTAAGGAGTGCGCTTTTATGGCAGGTGGATGGGGAGGTGGATGGGTCCCATAAACAACTGACTTTCATGTGGAAGTCCAGAGTTTGCTTCCTGTATGGATGTGTGTGTGTGTGTGTGTGTGTGTGTGTGTGTGTGTGTGTCTGTGTGTGTCTGTGTGTTTTTATTTTTCAGTGCGTCTTTTGCCTAAATCTAACCTTCTGTGACTTTGTTGCCTAATCCAAACCATCATGATGGTCTGCAGTGTTTTGTAAACATAAGGATGGTGCTGCTTCATCCCACCATGTGCAACTGTTGACATCACGGTATCGGCATCCTGAGTGTAAACAGCTGACGCTAAAGGATACCTAAAACATCATAAGTAGACGCGGAAGGTTATTGAGAGAGCGGCACCATGTGACAAGGTTGAGATCAGAATGTGTTGGAACAACTGATTTTGTTGTCTGTTGGTCTCAAACAGTGGTTTGTAGATAGCAGGTGTCTCGCTTAGATGACACACCACCCACCATCCCCTCCACCTCCAGCACGTTCTCATCCCAACTTGCCACATATTGCCACTTTACATTGGACTTCTGCATGTACATATTACACTCTTGACATCCTCTGCTATTGATGTTGTGAGATGCCGCTACCCTGATGTCAACACAAGCACATTATGGGATTACGCCAAACATGGTTATGTTTAAGCAACAAAAGCACATTGCAACGAATGCTGGGACATCAACAAATGCACATGCTGGCATGGCATGGTTAGGTTTAATCAAAAGAGGCACATGGTAAGGTGCAGTAAAAAAAACATCACATTCAGACGGAAAGCAATCTAGGGCTCATGCATTAAAGTGTGGGGCTTGTTTGAACCATCCACTGCCGCTTCTGCCTTATAGGGACTGTTGCGATTCTTAGATCACGTAGTTAACGGCAGCGTTTCAATCTGATGCCGTCCAGTGGCGTATCGTGCTACCATTGCAGGTACCATAAATTAACATCATGAACGGTTCTGTCCGGCCACATTCTCAGCTGATGATGTCTAGCGGTATATCATGCAGACGTGAAAGGTGGCTTTTGGAGTCAACATCTTATGCCAAAATCACTGCAAAAGTGGTAGTATTTGATAACTTTGGAATGAGAATGGGCTATTCTTGCCTAGGCAACTCGCCATCCACCATCCCCTCTACCTCCTGATAACAAAGTCAGCACATGTACTATGTCACTTTAGAACAGTTGATATGATACATAAAAAATGTATAAACATTTTCCAGGGTTTGCAGAAATGTACAATGCCAACAATTTCTTCTGGAGATCAGCAAAACGATCAGTCACCGACTTTTAAATAACATTCAGGTCAACAGATTTACAACTGGGAAACTTTTTGGACGATGGCTGACATGAGGTGCTGATATGTTTAGACAGTATATTTATATTTTTAGTAATCGGTGCTGCTTACGCTGTGTGAAAGGATCCTAGGTCTTGGGTATGGGGGCTTTCACTCTTGTTTCTTGAATTGCACCCCCAGCCAAAAGCATAATGTTTACATGTGTTTGCTAGTTGCTTGCCAGTGGCGCTTCTTGCGTCCCGGCAATCACAGTGGAATAATATGAAGAGTATTCAAAAAGAAGAAGCTGGTTAATGAGTATCTGTTGTTGTTATGGATTGACAGGAGATGTTGGAGGTCATTTTTGGCGAGTTCATTTGAACCCGGGGAAGGATTGAAACATGAACCGGTACAGCGTGTATTCTGAAGGTGGGGGGTTGACGTAAATGCAAAAACGGCAACTAGCTGACGGACACAGAAAGAGATACACACACCAGTTCCATCTGTTGTACCTCCTGTCACAGATTAATGTGTTTGTGCAGGTGTGTGTGTGTGCGCATAATGCATGCCATTACATTCCTATTGAAGCCCGAGGGGCCCCCCCTGTATCAGTGCTCTCACATATACTCACATGTCAGATAGCGAGGCAGACATGTGTAAGTGTGTGTGTGTGTGTGTGTGTGTGTGTGTGTGCAGTTTAGCAGCCGGCTCTCGGTGCTGCTGCTCCAGATTGAGGGTAATCTGGAGCAGTCGGCACTGATCTGTCCAGGCCAGTGGGCCACAAAGATCAGGTGTAACATAAGTTAATTAACCTCTCTGTTAATCCTGCTCACTGGGGACTGTATTTACATAATGCCTTAAAGACACAGCTCGACATAAGCATCTGGCCATGATGCAGTGAATAGTGGGTAAAAGGAATGAGATGAATTCGAGAGGGAAATTGACCATGAGGAGGCAAAGAAAGCATATTCAGATCAGGGAAAGATGGGAAAGAGTAGATTCTTGGTCACTAAAAGAAACAATATGTAAATGTTTTGTCCGTCATCTTCTTGATGTCAGTCAACATATGGCTTCTTTGCATGTGCTTTGCATGGGGTACTCCATAGAGATTTTGCATTCATTTTGTATTTCAGTGCCCTTCTATGGGCATATTTACGGTATGTATATAGTGGCCGCTCCCTAGTAGAAGGGGCTTGTCTTTCCACTATGGCTCCATAACACGCCTATGTGGCCTTGGATTGGAAATAATGATGGCTAGTGTGGTGGCTGCAATAGAAATAAAGCTGCTAATGCAGAATTTCAACTCCTTGTAGGTTGCTGAAACTCCCAAACTCCCTAACAAAGGACATGACCTCAGTGTCCTTGTGGCTGTGGTTACAGATGCTATTGGGACAGCCACATTGGGACAACTGATGGGACTTCACTACATGTATTTGTAGTTGTAGCATTAGTTTCAAATTTCTGTTGCCGTTCTTATTTTATTTATTTTTAGAGTTAATTTGATAGGGACAATACAAATTCACAGTGCAACTTCAGCCTGTTACAAACAAGCTGTAGGAACTGATGTATCACATATATAGATAGTATATCTATTGCTTGTTTCCTACTCCTGTCCCGACTTAGGCTTTTAGTAAAGAAAAAGAAAAAGACAAAAAACCAAACATACAAAAAGAAAAAAAAGAAGATCCTTACGTAAAGTTTAGGTGTGGTTGATTGCAACCAGCATTTAATCTGGGCAGATCTGTCATTATGATTTTCCTTTGGTACTTGTATCCGACACCAGTCAGTGTTGATCTCACTGCTGCCGCCACTATCAGCGAGACAGAATCAAGTGTCCCTTTTAAATAGTCCTCAGTGGGACAAAGGAAGCTGGGAAATTCACGTGGCCATGGCAGTTCAGAGCCTCAGATTCAGGAGGTCACTAACTCCAACCCCTATAACTATTCATTACCACCCCCCCCCAACACATGGACCTGCTATCTCAGATGCCACCACAGCCCCGTCGCCCCCCAACTCATTTGGCTGGGAGTGACAGGGCGACATCAGCCCTAACAATAGCTGCTGGTCATGTTTCCTGCCCTCCTCTCGCACCGCTGCAGCTCCATGGAAAGACAATACCCTTTCTGGCTGATACAGAAGTGTGAGGTGACACTCCACTGAGAGAGCTTCCACAGTCAGTCGGCTAATCAACAGGAGCCATAAAGTGAAGGCGTCAGGTTACAGGACGCTTACAAAAGTGCAGGAGCTCTACCTCTACAGTACTGCATCTTAATGAAATACATTAGCACTATACTCCCTTGTATTGCACCAATATAAAAGCACATTAATATTTTCGTAGCTTTACAGCTAAAAGTACACGCACACACACACAGCTAGAGATGAGACGATGAACAGAGTGGAAAATTGAGCAGCTAAAGAGAAAAAGAAGTATAACAAATGTAAAGCTGGTTTATAAATGTAATAGATACACTTTACGCAGCAAGATTAAAATCTGCACATTGATTTTTATAGCATACTGAAATGAAGAGGAGCAGCAAGCAGCTGCATGAAAACTTCCTTTACTCTGTCAGAACTGGCTTTGGACTAATATTAACCCTTTGAAACCAGATAAAATTGGCTTGATTTCTTTCAAATATGGCAAGGTTATGAGGAGGAATTAGCACGAAATTAGTAAAAAGTACAAGAAAATTACCTGAAAATTAGCAGATAAATATATAATCCCTAACACCAAAAAAACACAAAAAATGTGAGAAAAAAGAAACATGAGCAAATTTATTAAATTTCTCTCTAAAACATGGGGAAAAAGGCAATTAGCAGCTTGGCAAAACTGCAAGAAATTAGCACATTTAGAAAATGTATTTTTTAAAAGTTAGGGAAAAATTTCCAGCATCAGTATTTTTAGAAGTGTCATAATTATATATTTAGAAATACGTTTTATAGAATTGTAACATTTTTCAGGTCATCTCCTTTTATTATTTATTTTTATTTTTTGTTTGTTTGTTTGTTTATTTATTTTTACCTTTGTGTTTGTTTGGTTTTACGGATTATTTATGTATTTGGTAGTTCTGGTAATTTTCTTGTACTTTTTTCAATTTCTTATTTAATTTCTTATATGCTTATTTAGCAAATAAATAACTACTTGTTTCAATACTTGTGAAAGGTGTCTAAACACAGCACAAGAAAAGTGACATCGCTAACACAATCTGTAGTTAACATGCAAATAAGGCCTAACCACTGATGAGAACATTTCAGGATTAGCTTTCTTTCTGCTTTTAAGCACATTTAACCCCTTGAAACCTGAGCGAATCGGCCTGATTTCTTCATAAGGCTTGGCAATGGAAATGACCCAAAAAACTGAGTAATAGTATATTAAAATTATCTGATAATAAGCAACAGGAAAGAAGAAAAATGAATAAACAAGAAAGAATTACTTTAAAAATGACTTTACTATATATATGTGATTTATTATGTTACAAACTTTTAAGTATATAATTTAAGATATATGAAAATAGTTTGGGGAACATTTTCCCTAGTTTTTCTGATAATATCTAACATTCCTCCCAGCTTATTTTAAGGTCATTGTCTTCCTTTTTTTCAGTTTGTGGAACATTTCTAACCATGTTGCTTATTGCATTTTCCCCTTATGCTTTTATTATATTTTCCCCTGTGGTTGCAAAATAAATCAAACCATTTCTCAGGTTTCAGACCTTTAAATGCTTGTAAAGGGTGCCTGAGTGCAGCACAAGAAAAGTGATGTGGGTCCAGGTGTTAAAGGGTTTGAGGATCATTCAAAGTCTTTTATGGTCCACTGTCATCAGTTAAGGTGAAGGCAGGGTTGGATACAGGCTGCAGTGGGGGAGGCGAGCTCTGCTGGCTATTGTGTTATGGAAGCAAATGTACAGGGAAATGAGTAAGGTTATTTGCATGATCCTTGAGATGTGTATGGAGGAGACTTCCTGTTTGACAGTCTGTGTCTCTGCTCAGGTGAGTAATATGAGATATCTGAAGGGATAATATAGTAACTGGGGTTTGTTCTGTGTCTCCCACTCTCAGTGGATTGAGTTGTGTGTCTGCTGTTTTACCTCCAGTTGATGACAATGGACCAGAACACCACCACACAGTGGTACTGTGGCAGGCACTGTCCAGTTATAGCTTGATAGGTCATTTAACTGGAGTACTGTCCTTGTCCCAGTATACAAGCACCAGGCGAGAATCCATTTTTTTCATTGAAAACAAGATATTTTACTTTGGTTATGTCACTTTTTCACAGCTTTGTGATGTTTTATATTTCAAACAGTGCATCAATCATAAGCAGAGTACCAACTAAAGTGATGAGTGCCTATAAGAGCAACTCCGTGCCCTGTTTCACATATTTCAAGATTTTCATACTGCAAAAATGTATCTTTAAAGTAACATTATGTAACTTTTAGTTGATTGTAGTCTCAATCCCAAGTTGCCAAACACTGACACGCCTGGACGATGGTCAAACCGAAGCACCAACACAAAATGTTGGCAGTTGGTGACTTGGGATTTTTTTCAAAATTAGTGAAGCAAGAAAAGACAGATGAGAAATATTTAGAGATCGAAGACAATCAAGGCCTTGTGGTATGGGGCACGTGTAATAGTAAGGTCAGTCATAGGTAGTAGAGGGTTCCATTTATTGATGGACGTATGACTCCACCACGGTAGGTGGCAATAATGGGTTTTCATTAACCCTCTAATTACTCAAATTAAAATTGCAAATGTGAAATACGCCTAATGTCAATTTATAAAAAAAACTCATTTATTGCAAAAAAGTTTTCATGCTTGCATGAGGTGGTATTTCAGGTGATTCAAAAAAGTCATATTTCGCAAAACTGCAATGCAAACACTTTTTTGGCTTTTCTAGGTCACATGATGCTATGGCTATGTGCTTGTCAGTAGAATCTGGCTCCCTCATGATGCAGCAGGAGCTAAAAGAGCTGTTATTGCATCACATAACTCTTCAAAAGTTGAGCGGATCAACCTGAAGTTTTGAATCCACAATTCCTATGCGAAAGCTTATATGTGGGAGTGGCCACATACATGTATATCACATAAATTTTGCGCAAATTTGTGATCAGACATAGCCTGAAAATGTGTCCTAAAGAGCGACAGTTGACAGCTCAAAAGTCATTCTGTTCCAACTGAAAGTGTGCTGGTCAGTGAATCAGACTGTGAACTGTTGGAGAGGAAGCAGAGCTTCGGCCATCGACGGCTCCTGCTTGAGGACTGCTGTGCTAAATGAAGCACGGGTGGAAATTAGATGTGACGGATGCTGAGTAATAAGCCGTATGTGTTAATGGGAGCCTGTGGTCAATTATCTGCTCTGTCTGTCAAATGGAGTTTTATCTCAGTTGGTCCAGTGGACAGTTGGGCAGGTTGCAGACATTGAAACATGCTCTCACCAACAGGAATACAGACACTGACAGCTGAAGCATAAAGTTAATTCTGTTATAGCCATTAATGATACATATGACCAAGTTTCATTTGGTTTTTGACACGAGTGTGTTGAATAGAGGCTGAGACATTCGCTCTTCATATTACTGTCAGCTATCACAGTATGTAATGAATGTGTAACCTGCCCTTCATACCACAGTGAGCAGAGTCGCTGCAGTGTTTGCAGGTGATAAAAGCAGCATTTCTCCACAGTGACCTTCACCTGTACAAATTTTATTGTTTGATTGTGTTCATCAGACCATTGCTCTCCTGTTTTTGTCCAAACAACTCTGTTTGTATGCTGTGCTCTGTATACGCTGCTTCTGTTTTGTTCACCATAATGGCTTCATGTCACAGAGTTTATACTATATAAAGAGAATTCATTCCTTCAGAAATATTTGATTAAAAGCTTTTTTTTTTGCTCCTGACAGCATAGTTCTTTTATAGAATAGACATGACAAAGTAATTTTCTCCACTAGCATCAATAACACCAATGGAAGGTGTTTTCTTTCTCTTTTTGGTTGGACGTGTTGATGAAGATTCAGACCCTAAACAGCCATGGAATGTGTCCTTGCATGTATTTTATAACCTGCCGGATGACATTGCATGGTTTTCCCGGAGGCCCCTGTATTAAATGAAATACAAAACAGTAGAGCTGAAATCAGTCAGTTCAGATTTAGTAGATGATAATAAATAATCAGCTAAAACTACTGATGGTGCAACATGCCTTCTCTTGTTATTGGTGCTACATTGGGATGATTAGCTCTTTGGGGGGGTGTTTACTTGAGAAAAACAAGCAATTTGATAAAAATTAAAGGCTTGAATTAAAGGCTGATTTATGAAACTACGGAAAGAAAAACTCTGGAACATTATTACATTAATTGTTTTAAGAGAAATGATCGTGGATGCATAGTAGAGAATATGATAACATTAGAAGGGTCCCGTTCATTCATATAAAAGTAAAAAAAAACAATGGTTATAAAATTTCTTCTGAATCAATGCGCCCAAAGAACAGACGCACCAGAGACTTATCTGCCCAAGTGGCTCACATCTGGTTGTGCCCTCCGCTAACCTAAAGGGCATAAAAATATTTAATCGTGTGCCTCTTCTGGACTGTTGAAACACACTGAATGAACCAGCACATTGTCAACCCAAGTCATCTCATGTTGCCACTTTGCAGTGGACTTTCCCATCTACATATTACACTCTAGGTATCCTTCTGCATCTGCTATTGATGTTCTTGGTTGCTGCTACTGATGCATGGAGGTCAACAAAAGCACATGGTGGGATATTGCCACAAAAGCATGTGGTTATGTTTAGGCAACAAAAGTACATTCTGGCACAGATGGTTAGGTTTAGGTTAAAAAGGCACATGGTTAGCTGTAGAAAAAGAAAAAAGACAACAAAACATCACATTCAAAGCGTAAGCAAACACCGGACTCCTACATGACAGTCCAGGTTTGTTGGACCCATCCACTGCTCCTCTCATGCTCTATAGGTACCTTTGTGCTTCTTAAAATACATCGTTACCAGCAACATTTCAACCCGATGCTGTCCAGCGGTGTCATCATGCCGACACAACAGTTTCTCTCTTGCCACATTCTCAATTGAGGCCGCCTGTCTGCGTGTCATGCTGCTGTGGCAGGTGCTGTCTGTCTGGCGGCGTATCATAACACCGCAACTGGTTCTGTCTGGCTGTGATCTCATGCCTGGTGGCATATCATACAGCTGCAAAAGGTTGCTTTTGGAGTCAAGACCGTACACCGAAATGAATGCAAAAGTAGCGTCGTTTGACCAAATGCAGATAGTGAAATGAGTCATTTTGTTGAAGTTGAGATGCTCATTATTGAATTCACTGATTTACAGTTGTCTCTTTCACAATGTAAGACTATGGGAAAATCTTTTTGGGCCCAGTGGAATCACATAATGAACCCAGATGTTGTTATTCTGCAGTTTGGCCACTAAGCCAATTTCGCTGTTCCTGGGATGCTTGAATCACATGGAAAAGGGAGGGTAGAACACTGGAAATTTTATATGTATGTCAGCCTTACAATAGAACAAATAATTTCTTTGAGTGTTGCCATGAAAAGTAACATTAGAGCCACAATAATACATATTTTGTACGTTTAGAACAAAGCAAGTGACTGATGTGAATGCTGTTTGTGGTTTCACATCGAACTCTGTGAGGCACAGGCTCTTTTAGCTCAGTGTTTTGTTTTGACACAAACTCCAGTCTCATTAACCTGGTCACATGCAGATAGTGAGCATTTGAAAATGAGGTCATACAGATGAAATAAATGATGTCATTGCAGATACAGTCTTTGTTTGGAGACAAATTGGGAAAGATGTTTCATATTTTGCAGTTTTACTGAATACTTTTTGGTCGATGTGATCTTAAGAGTCTTCGAGGATTCTGGAAAACCCTTCCAGACAGCAACCCATGTTTATGTTTCATAACGATAATAAATGAGAGGCACAGACTGGGGGTGACAGCCCTCTACATGCCAGGTACTGAGGATGAGATTATACATCAGCGTGTCCTTTTGTTTATGGAGAGGTCCCAAAGGAATTCCACAGCTTATTGGCACATGAATAATTGCTTGCATGGTTTTTTATCCAGGCTTGCTGCAAACACTTTCATATACACACAGAGACACACACACACACGCACACACAGACAAGGACAAGAGGCGGACAATGGCATGAAAGAAAGAAAAGTGACTGCAGGACACCGGCTGATAAATACCATAAAAAGACATTTCCCGTGTCATTTTAATTGTGACAAAGAGAAATGCAGCCAGAGGCGCACTCTTTGTTCACAGGGTCAGGGAAGCAATCAGTAAATTCAAGCTGAAGTGTAGCTGAAATCAATACAAACTAGATATAGTTCCTAATGTGCTTATGGATTCCTCAGTGCGAGAAAAGGAAGCAGTTGTACTTCCTGTCTTTGTTTCCTTCTGTTGAGACGGCTTGAGAAAACACGTTGTACAAACAGAGGGAAGGCGCTGCGAGAGGACCTTTAATTTATGGCGAGCTTGGCAGGGGACCATGGGGAAATAAATGGGTTACTTTGATTCACCCACAACCGGGGCGCTAAGGAAAGCGGTGATCCTTATTAATAATGTCGCAGGTGAATCCAGGTTTATAGCTTCAGAAAATATTTGACCCAAGCTGCTATTATTCACTTTCCAAAAGACAGCCAGCACACACGACATTAGCCCATTTCTCCACCTAATGATGCTAAAAAAGAAGTCCTAATGGATTTGTTTGCCTTCCCAATTTTGTCTCTATCCGGGCTCCTGACAAATGTCTCAGCATAGTAAGAAATGGACATGGAAAAGATTATTCAGTGTTGCTCACATGGGAATGAAAAATCAATATTGACCTTGTTGGGGAAAAAAAGCCAAAGGAGACCTATATAATTTGTGAGGGAGTCAGCAGTAAGAAAATGTGCTCTTATTTTGTTGGAGTCCAAAGCAGGCTCCATGCGATGGTGTGAGGAAACACATAAGAATAACTCAAATAATTCAAACTACAAGTTTTGATCTCACAGCCATCAAAGCATAAAGACATGCATTGTATTATTTCTGTATATATCGCAAATTATTTAGTATATTTAGTATTCTACAAAATCAAAGCCTCACCATCCACTTAAACAAGTAGAACCTCTTGTTTAGCATAAAAAGCAAAATAATTACAAATGCTGCTCCTTGGCCAACCAGTGAAATATAAAACAAAGAAGTGTATTGTTTTGTGTGCTTTCTTCCTATTTAAAATGTATTCATGGAACCGTTTGGTGTTTACTTGTTGAAGTTGTTACAGACCCGGTGGAAAACTTTTAAATGAGCAATCTGCAGAGATATGTGAACTGCTAATGAGCGCTTGTCCTTATTTTTGATGAAACAATTTAAAGAATTGAAAAAAAATCTTGACTCAAGTCCTGCTTACTAGATGTTTACATGTGTTCTAGTCTTTCTTTCTTACTCAGCAGAGGAAGTTTTCTCAGGTCTCATGTTATCATCAGTTGTCTTTAACCCTTTGAAACCTGGAGTGACATCATTCTTGCTGCAATTTGTTCAAAAACATGGGAAAGAAGACAATGAACAACTTGGCAAGAAATGTTCCTCAAATTGCATTTGTTTTTAGAAAATTATTTCTAAAAAGCTAGGGAAATATTTCTAGAGTAAGTATCATAATTATATATTTTAATTATAAATTAATATTACAATGTTTACATTTTTCTTTTTCTTTATTTTTTTATCTTCACATTTCTTGCATTTGTTTGGTTTTTGGGAATATTTATTTATTTAATTGCTAATTCTCATGTGATTTTCTTGTACTTTTTACTGATTGCTTGCTAGTTTTTCAGTCATTTCCCCTCATTGCCCTCCCTCTAGGAGAAATCTAGGGGTAAAAATAAATTTATAATTATCATAATTGCATATTTAAAATTCTGTTACAAATCATGATAATTTTAAAGCACTTTTCAGGTCATTGTCTTTTTTAAATTCTTTTTTTCTTTCTCATTTTCATGCAATTTTTGTAATTTTTCTTATTAATTTCTTTGAAATGTTTTTGTCATGTCTTCTTTCATTGCTTGTTGCCTTCTTCCCTTGTTAATTTGCTCAGGTTTCAAAGGGTTAATTATGGAGAGTTGGTCACTTGAAAACAGATTAATTAGTTAACCAACAAAATAATTGATACAATTTATAAGTAATGGAACTCCAGCCATAAACGCAAAGAAAAAAACAAGACTAGTTTCCATCTTTTTTTTTATTTAACATTTGTCCTTAATAATAGACATTGTTTGTATTTTTTAGGTTATTATTAGCTTATTTGAAAAGAAATACCATTTTTTTCCAAAAAGATCTGCCTGCTTTCTTGTCTTGTATGACCACAGTGTGCAGTCATACAAACTCTGTAACTTTAAGAATGTGGCCCTGCCATGTAACGTGATCCTCTTTAATCGGCGTGTACTCCTGTGAAATCTAGCATGAGCTTGCTGACACTTTGTTTCTGTTTGGCATAAGCTCTATTTGGCGGCCTCTGACCTACTTGTGAGCCGCTGCCCATCAGAATGCTGCTTAGTGCTCCTACATACCTAAGTTGGTCAGAGATCTCTGAAGGGACCAACATCAGATTAAAACAACAGATTAGCGATTGAACGCATGAGGCCATGGCCATTTATGTAAAGGGTGTGGCCGACATGGACTGCTTGCTTCTCGACATTTTTAAATCAAACAAAAACATCTTGTCCTAGGCTGTAGGAAGATTTATCTCCAGTCTTAATGATGGAAAAGTTGAGTGTATAATAGATGTAGCCTGCATGAAGCCAAGACGTTGTTCATATGGTTATTATCACCTTATGGCAGCTTATCAGCTTACCAAAGACCTCAGCCAGCTTCATTTGGACTTAAGATTTAAGGAACTTACACTGTTTTATGTAAACACTGTTTGACCACATGGTACTCCATGTGCACAGCTTCTTTAGGTACTGAAATTCTACTATTTATTTACAGACATGACTATATATATATTTGAAAAGTTTCTGTTACAGTGTGTCAGAGCACAAAATATTTAAATGTCTTGTGTTATCTGACAGTATATAAATACAGCTTAACAATGACTTAAAGGAGTGACTGCTTTATTATCAGAATTTTTGTTGATTTTTTCCCTTTTAATCAACTGTTCAGTTAACTGATTGAACCATTCATTGCTTGAGCAGTTATCTTTATTGTGCCTAATTTCCAAACTATATGCTACAGTAATAGTACAAAAGATAAATTACAATGTAATGTTGACAGTACACTAACTGTTTGACTAATGTATAGATTTGTCCAATTTGAACAACAGGAAATGATACATCTAAGATGTTTATCAAATGCCGATGATGCTACTGATTATTAAAATTAAAAAAAAAAACCCAAAACAAAATACAGGCTAGCACGAATGTTCATCTGAGAATTTTATTTCATAGTTGGGTAATGTTTTATTAAATCCTAATAATTAGAGGGATAATTGAAACTTGAGGTCAAACAACTATTCATTCAATCCTTTATTTCAGACTCAGGGTCCATATGAAATAAATTAAAAGATCATCACATACATCACATACAATAAATAAAATAAAATCACGTCATAAAAATAGTTCAGTCAATGCCAACAAAGAGACAACTACTCCAGTGTCTCCACAGCTGAGACTGGTGACATGTTGTGCTATACGTAATGTCAGATAGAGCTACACTTATTTCATTCTCAGAACGACCAAACCGGCAGATACATTTATACATGAGGTTCCTTAAAACAGCTTATTTTATAATGTTGATATGTCTTGTAGTAAAATGAATTATTATAATAAAATTTAGAAAAAAAGAAAAGATCAATATACTGATCCCATAGGCGAAAAAATTGGTGAAAACATCAATCTACGTCACAACAAAAAGTCTTCTTTATTGTGGGACAATATGTCCATCGACACAAACTCAAAAGTTTTATTGATCTTGATGTGTAAGTTACTAAAATATGGTTTGATAAATAGAACAAGAGCACGAGATGGAAATCATATTCATTTCTGGCGGACTGATCCATGTTGGCGCCACACATATGATCACATGACAACTCAAATAAGATTTTCATCACAACTCCAGATTGAAATCCAGTCTATTGATTGGCAGGAAGAACACATTTATATCAATCAATCCGTGACTGACGCGGTCTCTTCCAGAACCGCATGTCTTCATTTCCCCGTGCTGAGGCCGCGCAGCAGCAGCAGCAGCTCCACTGCTGGTGAGATTTTAATTGGATTACCATAACCTAATTCATCTAATAGATGGATGCAAATCAGACCATAAATCAAGTGACACAAAACAAGAGCTACATGGCAGGAAATCACTGGGCTGAGCCATTATTTTAGCACAACTATGCCTACATTACAAAAAAAAAGACATTTGTCCCCAGTATGCTGTGGCAGGCTGGCTATTGATGAAAACATCCTGGCTTCACATACGTCATAGAAAACTGGAGCGCAGAATTCAAGGAAGCATGGAACACTAAGTGTGAGGAAGAAGGCAAGTGGATGTGAATAAGCAGGGTGGGGGATGGGGTGAGCTGACCAGGGGAGGAAGGGGGAGGAGTGGGGGGTGGGGGGGGGTACGAATGGTAAATTTATGGCTCAAAGTGCCACATCATCACACAGAGCTGGTATTTCCTGCCAGGACTCCACACAGCCCAGGACAGCGTTGTGTAAGCAGATGGTCAAGATACTACAAATTCTATCAGTGCAAAACACACACACACACACACACACACACACACACACACACACACACACACCATTTAAGCCCCTTTTTCCAACTGAAGCCAGACAGGACCTTAGGGACACTGTGTCTGTAAGATAAGTTGACACTGAACTGTTATATGTTTCTCACAGTTGTCGTTGATTTATTTTGCCACAGAAATACACTGCATGTAGTATTTTGTTAGTGTTCTATGAGTAATATTATATTCAGGGATGAAAAGAGCGCTACAATATTTCAATACAAGAACTGCTACTTTCAATACATTTTGTCGAAGTAAAAGTAAAGTTGATTTTTTTATAAATGTACTCAGATGAAATTAAAAAGTAGGTCAGTTAATCCTTTGAAACCTGGCAAAATTGGTTTTTTTTTTGTTTTTTTTTCAAAGATGTGGAAAACCAAAACACAATGATCAATGTAAAAAGAAAAAAAAAGTAGCGAAAAAATAAAAGGCTAAAATGTACAAGAAAATGACCTGAAAATTAACAAAAATACATGTGAAAAACAAAACAAACAATGACATGGAAAAAAGTATTTAAAAATATAACAAAATAAAACAATTAAAATAATTTAGAAATTAAATATAGTAAAAAATATTTTAAAGATAAAATTATGATAATTATTAATATTGTTTTTGAAAATTTTTCCTCAGCTTTTTAAAAGAAAAAATTTCCAAAGCTACTAATTTCTTGCAGGACATTTCTTGCCAAGTTGCTTACTGCCTTTTTTTAATTTTATTTTTTTTTAAGAAATTTAACCAAACTGTTTAGTAGGTTTCAGGAAGTTTTAAGGTTTAGATTCGTGTAAAAGGTGTCACAGTAAATCAAAAGGAAAGGGATGTCAGCCCATTTTAAAGGGTTAAAATTCATTCTGAGGAAATGTTTCGACATTATATCTATGCCCTTTTATCTCAAACAAAAAGGAAAGGGTGTGTGGAGGGAGAGTAAAGAGAAAAAAAAAGTGTATTATGATGTCATATGATAGTAAGTGAAGCAAGAAAACATTAAGGCTTCAAGTTAAAGTGCTTTAACATGTCAGTGTACACACAGGACACCAACAATAAATTCCCATTCTATAGACTGCCTTCCTCTGTATAGTCTTTTTGGACTGACCCAAAACTGAAAACAATTTGCTCAAGTTTTGAAGGGTCAAACAGCTTGTGAACGGCGCCTGAACGCAACACAAGATAACTGATGTTGATTCAGGTTTGAAAGGGTTAAAAACACAGCCACACCAAATTAGCATCCAACAATGAAATTACTCAATTAACAGTTAACCAATAGTTCACCACTCTCCCTTCACAGTGAAAGGTCACCTACTCTGCTGCACTACAGCTTGTTTCTTTAGTCTTTAGTCTGCAATCCAACACACACCACCCACGGACAGTACCCATGAACACACACACACACACACACACACACACACACGCTCCAGCTTCTTGTGTCTTCAGTCCTTATAGACTGCACGCTGCTAATCAGCAGATTAAGCTCCGGTGTGCTCAAACACCTGAGGAGGAGGGGAGGGGGGCACCTGGAGAGAAACACAGGAAACAAAAAAAGAACACACACACCTTGTCACCTGTGACAATTTTTGTGCCAATATGTTAAAACCACTGTTGTGGTAAAATTTCATGTATCCGCTTCATTATTATACATATGTACATTTTTGGGGTTTAGCGATCCATTGCTGATTTTCCAGCAGTTTTTTAGGCACTGAACCAGGGTGTTTTTTAGCAACCTGTTGCTGTTTTTCCACTGGGCACAGTACTATAAAAATCAGTTATTTTATATGGAAACATTGCCTTCCCTGCTGGCATAGTGTCATGAAAAGTGGTTGTTTTGGTCAAGACGGCTCTGCGTTTCCAGCCGGAAGTGTTATGTAAATGGTTGTTTTTTTATTGAGACAGCACAGCATTTTCCTCTGGAATATTGACACAAAAAGAGTTTTTTACCCAAACAGTGCTGCGTTTCCAGTCGGATGCGTCTTGAGAAGCAGATTTTTTGTTTTGTTTTACCAAGACAGTGCTAAGCCGGAAGTGTTGTGAAGAGTGTTTTTTTCTTTTTTCTTTTACTGAGACAGCGCTGCGTTTTCTTCTGGCATATGTCCTTTTTTCTGTTATTTATTGTAATTAATAAAAAAAAAACTGTTGTTTTTAAATGTGCTTTATAAATAAATTTGGATTGGATTAGATTGGATTGTCACAGTTCCTGCTATTTATTAAGCATGGTGAATGCCTTACCATTTCACTTGACATTAGTCTGTAATGTACTTTAGTGGTGCATATTTCCAAACATTTTATTGAATTAAGTAGCTCAAACCAGTTGATAAGGCCGGCAGTTTTGCTCTGTTTTGGTACATTTCTTGTATCATTATCAGGCTTTAAGAGATAAACTTCATTTATGTCATGTTTCCTAAAAAAAGTGCTTGTTTTTTTTTAAATAAATATTTATGATTGGAACTTAGTCACTGGTATTTGTAGTGTTCTGCACACAGGAGCGAGCACAGAGTGTCTTGTGGCTTAATAGTTGTGACACATGCAGTATCTGCAAAACAAACAATCCTGACAACATGTGTACAGGAAAATTAGTTTTAGAAAAAGTTAAGTTAATGTTAAACCAAATGCTAGCCAGGCCTCATGATGCTCCATGGTGGAATCAGCGAGGATCAGCTTGCCTGCTCCTGGGCTCAAAGAGGTGCGGGGGCTCCTGTGTGCTCACCGTGGGGTGATGTTTGTTGACTGCCCTATAAAAACAAAGGTATCATGGGAATGGCAGCCATTTGGAGTTGGCTTGTCAGGCCCTATAAAAGGCCAGCACACACAGGGAAGAGCTGTTGATTCGGCAAAGCTCCCCGTCTCTACTGCTGTGGTTAATGAGACACACACACACACACACATAGAGCAGAGTCTACATCCTCCGACTGCAGGAAGTTGGGGGGCTTTTCACTGTTCTTTATCTGAAAGAGGCTAAGACTTTACTTTGCCCTCAGCTAGTTATGTGTGTTTGCCTATATTGACCAGAGGCTCTCTCTCTCTCTCTCTCTCTCTCTCTCTCTGTGTGTGTGTGTGTGTGTGTGTGTGTGTGTGTGTGTGTGCATTCATTCTCTAGACTACAACTACTAAGTGAAAAGTCACATGTTGCTGGCTGCAGCTGTTAAGTCAAACATGAATACAGCAATTAGCCAAACAAAATAATATCACAGGAGAGTGCTGATGTACTGAATATTGTCATCAATAATTCAAGTCCAGTGTTAATATTGTGATACTAGTGCGAGTGTGATACTAATTTTATACAACTGTTCTACAAGTGTCATTTATTAGCTTACAGTTATAACTGATGAGATTATGATTTGTTTGTTTATTTTACTCCGCCAAAACAAATAGTTCCTCAGCGGGACTGAGACTGCACTGTTGCCAGGTGACACAAACTTTACTGCACACTTGCTCACTACTTTGTGTAGGTCCACATGTTACCAAAGGACATTTACTATATACTGTTTACATTTATCTGTATGATTTCATTTATTGTGCACCCAGTGAAATAAGAGTCTGCTCACAGTCACTTTGGTGGTTTGTGTGATTTTGATGAATTTGATCAGAGTTTGCTAGAGAGGTACAGAGAGTCTAATAGTTTTAGGGCCACTGCCTGAGAGTTGGTAATTGATAAGTTGGGAGTGAGAATGTGTTGCAACCCCTGTGACGTGTTCCTGTGCAGCTTTCCACAAAATCTGCTGAGTGCATTCAGGCTTGTCTGAAAACATATCCTCTCTTTATGATCTTTTCTCTCATGTCATGCTCATGATAAAATCTCAGGTTCCCTCCCTCATTTTAACATAGTTTTGAGTAATATACATTGTTTCAGAAGGATGCGGCAGTATGACTAACTTCTCTCCTCCTTCACTCATATGTTAAGTTTGCTTGTAGCTGGTTAACTGTTGCCTATACAGTTCGCCTCGTGCCTCAGGTCTTCCCTCTGTGTGTCCCTACTGCACAGCAGCTTTGGCTATTTGCAGTGGCATCTGTGTGTGAATGCGATGAAGGAGCTCAGCGGTGCCTTGGGGAAAGGAAGCAGCAGTATTGGTTCCCATGGTGAGCCTTTGCATCCTCCGGCTCCTGTGTGTCTGCCAGCGCCGACGTCACAACACACTTTGTTTGACCCTTCTCACAGCACTTACACTGCTGACTTCTTTGCCAGAGCGTGTGTTGGCCCACATCCAGCTGGCTGAGTCCCACATGGATGCCTGGAGAGCATGGGAGAGCAAGACGTAGACGCTCCTCAACCACGTGCTTCTGTGTACCAGTGTGTGTGTGCGTGTGTTTGCATCTGTGCTTTTCAGGGGCAGTTTCTCACTCAGACTGTCTGAGTGAGGTTATTATTGCTACCATCAAATATTGGAGAAGACCTTATCCCTTGAGGATATGGTAAAAGACTTGACACATTTCTACTAGCCAAGTTTCTCAGAGTATTAAGTGAAGATTATCCAAAGGCAGAGTGCAGCATTACAAAATTTCTATTTGTTTTACAGTTTGCCATCCAGCCTGCCAACTTCACCTTTTTTTTCTCAGCTTTGTTTCTTCTGTAGTTACTGCTCTCTACATTTGAAGGGCAGTATTAATGCACTAACCCTTCTTAAGATCACATTAAGTGTCTATCATTGCAACTGGAAATCAAAATATAAGTTTCCCCTAAAATGTTGCTCTAGGCTGCATATGGCCCCACAAGCTCCACCTATCAGAGTGTTAGAACAGCCTTTATGTAAACTCACAAACTGATGTTACTTTTAAAAATATAAGAAACATATTGCCTTGATAAAGTAAAGTAAATATAACTATTAGTTTTATTTTATACTTTTTTTCTTTACTTGCTTTTCTCTTGCTTTATTGACTTAATTTTGGGAAGTTGCTGCAACTTGAAAATCATAAGTGAATTAGGTTGTTCTTTGTAAGTGATAGGGACTTAAAATTATAAGTAAACCAAGTTAGCTAGACTTATTTGAACAGTTTTATGTATTTTGCGAGTTTGCTGAAGCTTGACTGAGTGTTGGTATTTGTGATAAAATGGCATGACAGAGTCCTGTTGAAGTCTTAAGTAACATTAAAGTAAAAAAAAAAAAAAAAAAAAATACTTCTGTTTTTCCCACAAACTAATCATTCTTTGTTGTGCTTACTTTATTTATTAAATACAATCAGTTTCTGAAATACTACAGAGTAAACCAGCCCATTCTCACTCTGAAATGGTCACATGGTGCTGCTCTGTCAGTGCTTTCGATGTACGAGTGTGATGCCAAAAGCCACCTTCTGCGTACAACCGGAGTGCAGCTTGACAGCAGCGTATGAGAATGCACTGGGATAGAACGAGTAGACTTTTTAATGTATGTTGATGGATGGCTGGAAGGCACTGGGGGCATCCACATGCAATGTGCATGGGTGGCGTCACATGATAACCACGTAATATAAGGAGCTCTAGTGTTCTCGTAGGACACGCTGTTGTGTGTGTTGCTTTGTGCATGCTGTGACATGACGGTTACGGGATGTATCATCCTACCATGGCATCACTGTAATGGCATTCCAGAATGTAAACAGCTGATGCAGAAGGATACCAAAAACTTGATAAGTAGACGTGGTAGGTCCCGACGGAGCAGCACCATGTGACAAGTTATGAGTGAGAGTGTGCTGAGTGAAAAAAATGCTAAGCGGAACTTGGTGTGAGTAAGTTACTTTCTAAAAACAAACAAATTTCACTTGTCATTTTTAGGATGACTTCACAAAATGAAGTAAATACAGCAAAATTTAAAATAAACCTTTTCCTAGAATTTTTTTATAAGTAAGATCAATTTGTCAGACTTTAATAACTGAAGGTGACTCAGATGAGCATATCACCATCTTTATGAGCTCTTTGCATCTTATCTGGATTCTGACAGCTCGACATTCTGAGACACTGTTTAGAGAGATTTTAATGACGTCAAACTGAAACTGAAAAAGGTCAAAGGGAGACATGGAAGGGAGGAATTTCAAAATACATCAACTGGAAAATTTGGAGTTGGTAGCTGAGAGGCTTTGTTGCCATTACTGCTCTTGATACCTCTGTTAGTTTTCTGTCCTGACTGGGATGAAAGCCACATCAGACGGGAGTGGCAGAGGCGCTGTAAAATGCTTATCTGATGTGAGTGTTGACGAGACAGATGGTTATTATCCTCCTGTGAGCTCTGTGAAACGTCAGTGAAGGGTAACCAGGCATGTGGGGCAAGTTTGTGCAACTGATTGATGCAGCGTAGGGTTTGGGTGTTGGCCTCTCGTCTGGCGGTCTAGGTGTGGTTCTGAGGGTGGGGGTTGATGTCGTAGACTCGTCCACATTATGCAGCCTTGAGATTAGCACCCACGGTTTATGGCCGCACAATTACCCATCCTCTTCTTCTGATAGCCTCAGTCTGAGGTAGCCATTTGGCTGATGAAGGCAATAATACACAGAGAAACTCTTCTCATAAATCCCTTTGATTAGCTTTTCCATATCTACTCTTTGGAAATGTTTGAAATATTTAGGGGCTCTGTAGTAGTTTGAAAGTTGACTGACATGACTTAAAGCTGAGGATAGAATGACATTGAAGCTGGCTTTTCTAGATTCTTGAGGGCTAGTCTCATCTATGGTTAATTACCCACTCAGTCACCTTGCGTGTCTCTGCTTGTCACATGACCACAGGGCATTCTCAAATCTGAACAAAAGCACAAGATTCACTCTATGCTTCCACATTTGAAGTATTGTGAGAAACTTGACAAACCTAGCATACTTAAAGTGGGTTTTTTTTAAGTTGCTGCCATCAGTTCTTCAAATCTTAGACAACTTATGAACATAACTTTATTGTTTTTAATCACCATAGTAGATCATTTAAACTACAGATTGTCTTCGTTCTGTTGACCAGAAGTACAAAAAAAACACTGGAGAAAGTAAAAATAAGGAACCAAAACAGTTTAACTCTTTAACTCTTTAAACACACACACACACACACACACACAGTCGCACACACACGCACACGCACACGAATACACACTCAGATGCTCCTACAAGTGTACACCTGGTTGGCTTCCTCCAATCTGTCATTAGGCTGAGGGATGGTCAGTTAATTTGATTAGAGGGCAGTGTGAGAGCTGACGCTCTGTCTGATGTCCTTCCTGGGAACAAAAGGGAGAATATCAGCAGTAAAATTACACACATCATTTCTGAACTAATGTATTACATAAAATCAAGCTGAGTGTTTGGCTTGGAACTCATGCTGCATCTATAATCACACACACTATACACTAAATATCTGATATATGTAAAGTGTATTTTGTATGTAGTGTATAGTAGTATGTAGTTATTTAAATTATTAGTTATTTAAAATAATTTAAAAACATATTGACTTTACAGCCTTCTTGACTTTACAGAGCTGTCTTGGTTACTGTCTGCTACGAACATTGCCACCTACCATATTTCACGATGAGATATTTATGCTGCCCTAGTAGTGTTTGCATATTACAATATTTCAATTGAATCAGTATGCAGTTCACATACATGTTAGTATGGAATTTTGCACACAGCCTCGGTAAAGTAATAATTGTGTGTGCATCTATAGAACTCCATTGTTGTGCTGCATTTTATTTAGGCTTAAAGTTACGCATATTTAAAGGCGAGGTTGCTGAAGTGATAGGTTGGCTGCAAGTAGCTGCTACAGAATGCAAGTCAGATCCAACAACACGTTCATTCAGTGACCTTCTTTGTCTACTTATGATGTTTTATGTATCCCTCTCTGTCAGCTTTTTATGCTATGGGATGCCATTATGGTGATGTCAACAATGCACATGGTGGGAAGACGTAGCACAGTCCTTATGATTCAAATCATAGGGACAGTTTACAGATGGTTAAGTTTAGGCAAAAAAGGCGCTTATTTAGGTGTAGAAAAAACAAAACAAAAACCTTGCATCCACACGGAAAGCAAACTCCAGACTCCGTCTCTACATACGTATATGTAAGCTGGTTGTTTGTAGGTTTGGTTGTTTGCCATTTGGACATAGATTTGGAGCATATAGGTTCTCTCCAAACGCATTCTCATCTTGAGCGCTCCAGCCTCGCTCTGGTTGGACGTGAAAATGCCAAAAGCACCTACAGAGCAGCAGTATTTGATGAGTTTAGAGAGAAGGGGCTGGATCCACCTCTGGTTCCTCCACTCTCTCACCTAAATATATTTGCATTCTGACTCCAAAAATCAAGCTCGCGACGGCTAAAATGCCAAACTCAAGGCTTCAAAACTGCAGTCCACAAATGTGTGTCCTTTGTTCATACAGTCTATGCTGGAAACACATCAACAACTTGCTAAAAACACTCATGTTTGGCTGCATGTATGTTGTATCTTTGTCTCCAAGTTGATTTTCATAATGAACTAAACCTACTTGTTGTTTGGAAGTCAATCTGAATAAGTATGAAATTCTTTTGAACATGCCCATAGCACAGTAGAAACATCACTGGATGGTAAAATTAAACTACCACAAATCTGAGCCTGTTTACAAGGTGTGTCCCCTGAAACCGTTTCTACAAACCTTGATGCTCATTTGCTCCATTGGGGCAGCAGCTGATTTAATTCTGCCTCCACTTATACTGAGCTCCAGATGGCCACCCTGGTGACCCATCAGGCCCCAGGGCCCGCTGCAGCACCACTAAACCAATCCAAAGCACTGGACCTATAGGCTTTTAATCACACCTGCGTCTGTGTCATTAAAGCCGGGGTTAATGTTTGAATGGATGTACGAGTCGACAGAGTTAATCACAAAGGTCAGCATGGCCTCAGTCAGGCAGGAGAGCGGGTCCACCGTGGATCCACAGGAAGCTGTTAATTAGAAGTCGACAAAGTCATGTTTTATCACTGTACATTAAACCAACCCTTTCACAGCAGTTAAACATTACACAATTAATGGCTCCACAAAGAGACACAAACAACACACATGCACACACATGCACACTGAGACACAGCATAAAAAAACAGAAACAACCTCATAAAGTCAGATTGCAGGAAATGTATAGTAAATAAAGCCCGGTGGACTGGAGGTGTGTGATGTGTAATTAAAAAGAACTCTTCAGCCTAAATATTATGCAGGCTAAATACGTCACACAGTGGTTTTTTGATTACATATAAACACACCTGTAGAGCTTTGAATGCGAAGCACACACAGGCTGCCAATATGCTCTCCCACCACCCTGTCCATACTGTTCTCATTCTGAAGTCGTCGAATGCCGCCACTTTGACACTGCTTTTAGTGTACGATCCTGACAGCAAAAGCCACTTGTTGCATTCACGATACACCTCTGAATAGTATCAGCTGAGAATGTGGCTGGACAAAACTGGTCACAGTGTTATTAAACACCTCCGGAAGGCCGGACAGCACCTACCGTGGCAGCCTGATATGCGGACAGGTAGCATCAGGATGAAACACTAAATGTAAGGAGCGCGAGGGCACCTATAATGTGGATGGGAGGAGCAGTGGATGGGTCCAACAAACCCTGGACATTCATGCATGAGTCTGGTGTTCATTTCCCATCTGAATGTGATGTTTTTTTTCTACACCTTACCATATGCATTTGTTGACATTCTATCATTTCATGTGCTGTTGTTTTCCAAAAACATAACCACATACAGCATCATCCCAACATGTACTTGTATTAACAGCATGATAGCAGCATTTCGGAGCCTAAACAGCAGACACGGAAGGATACCTAGAGCGCAATATCTAGACACGGAAGTCCATTGCAAAGCAACAACACATGACAACATGGGATATAAATATGATGACTTGGTGGGTGTGTCATACCTACTCGACACTCGATGCACACCGTCTATGTTTGGACCTCACTGATGTTCTTGTGTCTAAATGTGGCAAACCTCTGCAGCCTGTTTCTAAAATTGGTGGAAAGCCTCAAGATTGTAAATGGTAAATTATCGTACCAGAGGCTCAAAATGATCCCATGCCTGTCACAATCATTAGAACAAATAGGTTAAATTTATAACTTTAGTAAAGAAGTATTTCAACGACTTTTTGACACATTGATAAATCTATCCATACCCACTGACTTAGAGAGAAGCTGTTTCTCAGTCTATGGCTTAGTCCACAGCTGACCTCAGGTTTTTTTTCCAGCATGCTGACGTAGTATATGAATAGAAGGGGGCATGTATGCAAAAACATCCATTCATTGTGACATTTTTTTTTGCGGTAGCCTACTACTATAAAATTAGATGACAAGACAGCTAACTAAAAGCCTTTTGATACTTTGCATTAAACATTCATCATGACCTACACGAAACGCGATTGGCTGTAAGGAGATCATTTGAGAGGTGATGCGTAAACACAGAATGAGGAGCCAAGAAATGAGTTAAAATGAAGTGTGTAAACTATGCTGAGTGCTTATTATAAGTGTCACAATGGTCAAATTATCATACATTACGGAAACTTATGAATTATTGATCATACACTGTACAGAGGGCAAAATTATTGTATAAATATGATAATTATGGCACATGTGGCAACACTGATGGAAGCTGTTAAAGCAGCACATTAATGCCACATGGTACTACACATGGCAGGTGTCCACATAAACATTGTTTGGGTGTCCACATACTTCTGTATAAAGCTTTTTTTTGTGCTCTAATGACTGAATGTTTGACTAACTTAAATATTGTAGGAGTCTTACAGACTGATATTTAGACAAAAACACTGAAATGATTCTGTTCTTTTCTCAGTACAAGTCAACATTGACATATTTTTGGACCACAAACTATTTTGGTGCGGCTGCACTGATAACAGTGAGTTTGTTGTTCTCTAAATGTCCTGTCACTGTTCCAACACTTCCTCTGATAGTTGCACAAAGTCCTGCAATCATTGTGGAATTCATTTAAAGGTTAAGCCTGGGTTTATAAAGATGTTGTTAAAGGTGACTCAGCATGATGGATCTGTCTCTGTATCCACAAGCTATAGAGCAGATAGCAGACGCCTTAGGTAGACATTTGTGACCCATTACAAAACTATTCTGTTGAGCAACATTTCACGGCTGCTGAGTGAGTTTCGGGTGGTGCAACAGCAGTGATAGTGACTCATTATCAAACTATAGGAGGACAAATGGTAAAGATTAGCTCAATCAGGAGTGGGCTGCCTTTCCAGGTCACATATTAATATTTCTCCATCTAATCTGTATCATGCTTCATGTTATGTATGGCCAACATGTGTGTATGATTGGAACCTGCAAACAAAATGTGTGGACAGAACATATATATGTTCATACATTTTGACTGTGCATGATTAAACTGTCCACATAAAGCAATTATTTTTTCTATACATTATGTTTGAACACACAGCACTAGTCTCATGTGTCCCTTTTCTCTCTTTTTCATGTTGCATCGTGTTGTGCCTGTTGGACTTTGTTCAACCCCTCAGGTAAGCAAATAACTTTCATTCTGATGTTTCCAAATGTTTTTGTGTGAGTATATACTGCAGTCAGTGGTTAAGGATATGAGGTAAGTCTACATGTAGCTTGTGGTGCAAGGAAGCATTCATAGCTGCACCTCAGCACATCTTTGCACAGGTATTGAAACCAAACATCAAAATTTGATACAGTTCAGCCAACTAAAGCAGGGCACACAGTGTGATGTACTGCATTCTATACTTAGTCGCCACAAAGAAGACACAGATAGGTCGTATAGCAAAACAGCTTCTATGGTGATGGCAAGAATAGCATGCATGTTGGTATCTTTATTAACCTTTTGAAACCTATGCAAATTGGGGGCAACAAGCAAATTTAAGACATGACCCTAAAACTAGCAAGAAATCACAGAAAAAAGCTCTAAGAATAATATTAAAAACAAAGTAGAACCCCCCCAAAAAACAAACAAGCAAAAGACTGAAATGCTTATTTTTTAATTTTAAATATATAATTAAGAGAATTATATATATTTATGGATATTTTTACCATGTTTTTTTATAATAATGAATGACCTGCCCCACACGAATTTTCTAACTATCAGATTATGTCCTTGTCCTGTCATCTTTACAGTTTTTTCTTCCTTTCCCATGTTTTTCAAATAAATCAGAACAGTTATCTCAAGGTTTTAATGCTTGCACAAGGCAGCTGAATGCAACACAAGAAAACTGATGTTGATCCAAGAGTTAAAGGGTTAAAGTGAATTATTGATTAATCACCCTCCTGCATGAATCCTACATCAGTAGTGGCCCAGTTTCACACACGACCCATGATGATGAAGATACAGAAAAATAAAAATGCATGGCATAAGTTCAATATTTCAGAGTCCCCAAAATTTTACAAATCTAGCTCACCCTGGCTCCCCTATAGTCTCCACCCAGCCTCTCAGTTAGATGTGCATGCAATATGCACACATGCTGATCTGCAGATGGAGGGAGCTTATTTAGGAAAATTTCATAGAGAGAGAGTAAACTGACCAGTCTGTAAACACAGATAACATGTTCCGGACAGAAAGATTGGGATTTCTAGCTAATCAGAGGATAATAAGTTGTGCAACACTAATAAAGTCATTCTAAAGATTATTGTCTGACCTTTAGCACTTCCTTTGTCACCTAAATATAGTATAATATGACATATAATACTTGAAGTGAGAGACAAATTGCATGTGTTTTGATTTATTTGAGTTATAAAAATGCTTTAAATGACAGCTTTGGTGTGACCTGAGAGCCATATTTCATCAGTTGGACTTTGTGACTGGTGCTGCTCTTGGAATCCTAATAAGTAAGAATTAACATCAGCTAGGTTTGAGTGACTGATAGTATCACATGCTTCCTGTTCAATTTTAACTTTTTAAACTTTTTTAAGAGCCCTAACCTCTGGTGAAGAATAAATTAATGGAGCCCGAAAAAGAAAGACAGCTCTATAAAGAGAACATTAAGCAGCAGCCTGACATGGTGTGAAGCAGCATTTTAATATCAAATGTGTAACAGCTGCTTGTCTGTCACTGATTAACACCTCTGCTCCTGGTGGCATTCCAGCTTCCTCAACGGGTCTATTTTGGAGCGCTGGGGGGAGGATGGGCTCTGTTGTAACTCTGGAAATAGTTTCTGCCAAGAGATCAGTGCCAGTGTGCGTCCACAGCAGCAGCAGTAATGTAAGATAGTTCACAGAAGACAGAACGTGTTCCAGTCAGTATTAAAGAGTAAATGATTTATTCTAGTAAATATTCTGACCTTAGAAATGTCACAGTGCAGTACACTTCAGCAGTTTCAGGACATTGTGACATTTCGGAAAATGATCTTGTTCGTCATCAAACCCAGAGGCCTAAGACTCGTGTGGTGTCGCTGCATGGAAGTTACTGGAATCATTTTATGTTAGGTAACATGAGGTCAGTGACAGTGAAAACCAAGTTGATAGAATGTAGCTGACATTAAAAAGAACATGGTTTTTAATGTGGATCAGTCACATTTGGCCAATATGCTTTAATAAGTCAGTTCCAGTACCAATATGACTGATCAGATCAGTGTAATTATTGTCATTCAGTGCGTTGTCATGATGTTAGGAAAAGTCAAATTATTGTGTTATTCTGGCTAAAACTGGATTCTTAAAATATATCTAAACATGTTTGTCCCACTGAAATCGGCGTAAGTTGAATTTATTGAAGTTGCACTTGCACACCTAGATAATGCGGTTGGGGGTTTGATTCTATGTATATGCCTCAGCTGGACCTGAACTGGCGGAGGCGTTCTGCACATGCTCCATAGTCTCCACGCTGGGCTATAAACCCAGAAGTCAAATAGCATAAATTCGCAGAAGAAAGCTGGCAAAAACAAAAGAAGAAGAAAGTAAGAAAACAAAATAAGACAAAGTTACTAAGTAAAGAGTAGGGTACATACAAAGTGTACAGCGCCAAAAAGTTACCCATTTTTTCACTGTTTGACATGCAAACCGTTTGCCACTTGCTAACTTGTTTGGTATGTGAAGTAATAGGCCAAACATAAGAAGGTTCAATAACAACTAGCTGAAAGGGAGCATATTGCCACGTACCATGGCAGGACAAACTTCCATCAATATATCGATTCTTCCCTGGTGCTTGTATACTGGGACAAAGACAGTAGTCCAATGAAATGGCCTAATCGAGCTATAACCGTAGCTCCACATAGCTGTGCATGTTAAACATACTAATTGTGCACTTAGTTCAAAGAACCCCGCACCTCAACACAACCTCACATATGCACACTCTTAGTCTTGTTGTCTTACTCATTTGTGATTGCATACCAGCTCCACAATGCTTTTGCACACAGAATTCGCAAAAATTTTGGGATGCTTTGCAAATCCTTTTCAACCTATATTCAGTTGAATACAATACAAAAACAAGGTATTCTATTTTTAAACTGATATACTCTGTTTTTTTTTTGTATATACAGAATCATTCTGAATTTGATGCCTGCAACACATTCCAAAAAAGTAGTAAGAGGTGCAGGTTAGCCTCTGTGTTAGTTCACCTTTTCTTTTAATAAACCCCTGTTAGTGTTTGGGATCTCAGGACACTAGCTTTTAAAGTTTTAAAAGTGAAATTCTTTTCCATTCTGTCTTCAGTTGCTCAATGGTCCTGGATCTCTGTTGTCATGTTTTTTGCTACATAATGGGCCACACATTTTCAATAGGAGATAGGCCTGGGCTGGAGACAAGTCACTTGAGTGGCTGCACTCTTATACTACTAAGCCATGCTGTTGGAACATGTGCAGAGTGTGTCTCTATGTCTTGCTGGAATAAGCAGGGACATCACGAAAAAAGACGCACTCACACCCCCATACCAACCAAGATGCTGGCTTTTGAACTTTGAACTGGTAACAGTCTGTCTATGATTTCCAAAAAACTGTTTTAAAGTGGAGTTGTCAGACCACAGCATACTTTTCCACTTTGCGTCAGTCCATCCAGAAAAATCGGCAGTGTTTCAGGATGTTGTTGATATATGGCTTTCACTTTGCATGGTAGAGTCTTAACTTCTATTTGTAGATGCAGCAACAAACTGTGTTTATGGACTTTTCCAAAGTGATCCCAAGCCCATGTAGTAATATCCTTCATACAATCAAGTGGTGAAAAAGCTTTCAGATTACATCAAATTTATTCGGGGTCGTGTGTGGGCATGGTGACCTGGTAGAGCTGAGGGTGGTGTGGTGATGCAGAGGGATGAGCGACTGATTAGCAGTTGGATAGATCTAGTGAATTGAGGATGACCTCAGTGTGTCAGCAGATCGTGTAACATGGAGCAGCTTCCAGCCGGCTGCTGTTGTATTGTGTTGGACACACTGCCTGCTGCTCATTGAGCGTTCATGCTGAGCCTGCAGTTACACTCCCAGCACCACTGTTTGTGGAGAGAGGGGGACGTTTTTTTTTCTTTGACATCTCTGGCTGTCATTATGATCTTCTTTATCCCCATCACCAAAATCATTCCCCCCCAGCTTAGTTTAATGACACTAAAATGGGATGGGATCTTGGGTTTTGTACTTTTTATGTTAACAGTGTTTGTTTCCATCAAAATGCACCACAAACTGTAAGCAAATTTCTCAAAATTCAGCAATAGAATTGAAGAGAGAAACTGGCTGAAACCGGTTACTGTTACTAACATCTGACAGTGTATGTTGACACCCAAGTGGCAATCATTACAAGCTCCAGACTTTATACTCAACTTTCATCATACCTAAACGATAGAATAGGTTGATTTCCACTGACTCCCAAGACAACATATATTACTGAAACTATTAAACGGTACCTATTATGCAATAAAACTTTGTGGTTAGGTTTAGGCAACAAAAATCGGAAGTTAGGTTCATAAAAAAACATTTTGGTTTGGCTTTTAAAAAATATATTTTCTACAAAAGTAAATCACGTATGTCACGAGATAGACATCCATCACATGTCATCACTAGAGGAGCATGCCACATATACTAGCCTACTGTTAATATGTTACTGATAATATTAATATTTTTAAACAAAATATCTTTTTAGTCTGGCTTTTATGTTGTGTCTTAGTATCACAATTTTATGGTTCATACTTATTCATGATCCATTTTTGCTTATTTCCTTTGCTGCTCATGTTTTTGTTTCTTCAGTTAAACTGTAAAGCACTTTAAATTGCATTTAATTTCTTTAAAATGTGCTATATAAATAAAATTTGATTGACTTATTGAGCATACTATAGCACATTTTTACTAAAAGAGGCCAACATTTGCTTCAGGCCATAAACACTGTTTCCTGGGGTGAAAGTCCTGTGTTTGTTTGACTCATCCACCACCCCTTCTGCTCATCCAGTGAGGACTTCTTTCATCTTTATACAACATTACACAGGCTTTGTCACTTTTTTTTGACTACGTCACCTTACTTCTTCCTCTGCTCTTGTGACAGTAACTAGAGCCACTAGTGGCCACCACCTTACAGCATACATTGTTATGGGTCATAACTAACTGCCTGCATAGTTGACCTATGTGGCCATTTTTTGGTAAGAGCAGCCTTCTAAACTTAATGACTTTCTACATTAGAATTTTAGCCCTCCAGTTTTTGGATTCGGGAGAAAATTCTTTTTTAATTAATATTGTTGGACTGTCTTTGACTATTGGAATAACATATATGAATTTTGAAAATGGGCATAGTTCTCCTTTAATGTACATTTCCACAGCACTGGAACAACAACAGTCATGTCACACTCACCACTCCACTGCTCTCACTTTCTTTCACTAATGATTTCCAGTTGTTTTTACCTCGCTGTTCCTTTGACTTATGTTAAGTACTGTCAGTGAAATTCAGTACTTCCTACACAGATGTTTCACATTAAAAGCCTGCCAGGTTATTTTCCTGGTAGGCTTTAAATGTGAGGTAATGATCAAAAAAAACCCTGCAAAGTAGAGGTGATTAGTCAAAGTGAAATTAATGAGGGGGTGAGACCAGAACAAAACAACACATTTATGTTAATAAGAGAAAGTGAGAGCTTTGAACCAGCCTGTATTTATTGGTTTATGCTTGTCATTATTTGTGCCTCAGTTTTTGTTTGAAAATGCCCAGTATGCTGATTGTTTTGAAAAACGCACAACAACTGTAGCCATTCTCTAACTCAGGCTCATCATTGCATTTCATTGCTTTTTCCATACAGTATATGGCATCTACGTTGCATTCCTACATTAATCGTGTGATACTCTCATCTGTTGCTGTTATGATGTAGGTCAGTGATACTCAACTAATAGCCCACAGCCCAAATCTGGCCCCTGATAGGGTGACAGGTGGCCCAACTATTTTATAATTCACAATGAAAATAAAATGTTTGATGCTGGGAATTGATTTGTAGTTTTAGTATACATAAGGTGGCAGAGTGCATAAAATAGGATCAAAATAGAGCTTGTTTATCAAAAGAAGTGCCAGTGGAGGATCCCCTGCACCCCCCAACAGAGATCCTAGATACAGTAAGTCCATGATGTCCTAAAAGCCTTGAAACATCCTCAAATCCTTGAAATTTTCTTAGAAATGTCTTGAAATCCTAGAAACATTCTAAAATCTAGAAATGTCTGAAAATCCTAGAAATGAACTAAAATCACAGAATTGTTCAGAAATAATAGAAACATCCTGAAATCTTAGCAACACTCTAAAACATTAGAAATGTTCTAAAACCCAAGAAACATCCTAAAATCCTAGAAGTGTTCTACAATCCTAAAAACGTGCTTAAATCCTAGAAATGTTCTACAATTCTAGAAATGTCCTAAAATCCTAGAAACATGTAAGGGGGCTGCTGCGACTGGCTCCTGGCCTGTAAGTGGCCCCAAAGGAAAGCCAGTGAGGGTACATGCTATAGGTTTTCTATGCCTTTTTCAGTAAATTGAATCCATCAGCTTTTATTACATTTTCTCTGATCAAGTCAAAAATGTCTCCACCTCAGCCAAGAGTTCTTGGAAGTTCTGGCATTTTCTTTCAGGATTTTTGTACATGAATTGTACATAAAGCATGGTTGTCATTATCCACTTCCACACCACAGTGGGGGACTTCATTGTCCCATCTCTCTGGTTGAAGCATTTCATCAGTGGCCCTGCGCTGCACAGGACCGACCCAGTGACCCCGGCGTTAAGATGGAACTATTACAGTTAGTGTTTTACTAGGGAGGACTTTGCTATAATTGGGGCAGATTTGCATGGAGGCGGGGGGACATGTGGCCTTAGTAATGGGGCACTGAGCTGTGAAATGGAACAGGAAGGGGCTGAGGTGCTGCTGAGGGATTTCTTAACACCTGTTTGGGGGCTTTGGCTATTAAATCTATTTTTGATGACAATGCAGGACATGGAGGTTTTCATGTGGGGATAATTAGAACAGCAGCCTTGAGAGCTCAAATACAAACACACGGTTAGTGTGGGACAGGGTCCAGGAACAGAGGAAGAGGGTGGCTCATGGGTTAGAACTGTGAAACTGGCCTGTGGTGGGACTGGTCCCAGTCAAAAGTGAAACTGATTTGCAACATCCACTAATTATTAGTTGTTCTCTGTTCTCTGCTCACAAAAGCATATTTTTTAATTGGTATGGTATTGTCTAATTCTTTGGAATTTCAATTATTATATAATTATTGTAATTGTGTTAAGTCAATCAGTCTGCCATAAGTGTGAGTGTGTGTGTGTGTGTGTGTGTGTGTTCCAGGGCTGGAGGTTGGAGCTGTTTTTCTTAAGATAATCTCACAGATCAATAGACAAACTTTACAGGAGCTTCATTTACAGTACTTTGTAACTGCAGCATGATATTTAAGTCCTGATTTTTATTCTTGGTTATATTGTTCAAACGTTGCAACCCAGTCACCAGAAAAAAATCTTGGCATTGTATGTTTACAACATGTTCTCATCTGGAGTCGTCACATGTTGCCACTTTGCAGCTTGTCATATGTTGCCGTTTTGCAGTGGACCTCCGAGGCTAAAAATTTAACTTGACAGTGAAAGCAGAAGTATTTTATGAGTCCGAAATGACAACGGGCTGATGTTTCTGCCAATCACGGATATGTTACATTTCAAAGATTTCTATGTCGCAGAGCATTTGAAACTTTACATTTCAACAGTGCTGTGATCAACAAGGAGTTAGGTTAAGCCACAAAAACCACTTGATTATGTTTAGAAAAAGATCATGTTTTGACTTAAAATACCCAGTTTAGGGGGCACAATCCCTGCTGGAAAAATGGTGACTACAAAACACCCATGTTTGGTGGTAACCCACAAATCAGGAAATTTGTTTGTATAGTAGTTTTTTGGTAATCAATGATACATTACATTTTTTGTATTATTTGGTAGTGAGCGTATTAGTGCAAGTGCAGACATGGAGAAAGGGGGTAAAAGGGAGTTTATTGTAGAGTTTTTGCAGGTGGATGAAGCAGGCAGACTGAAGTGAGGCTGGTGGCGAAAGGCTGCTGGTGAAATAGCTGAGGTGTGTGTGAGGCGCAAGAGCTCAGAAGAGAGAGGAACAGGAAATGGAAAAGACAACAAACTGTCATGAACCAAAAACCACTGGAGAATCCCACTGAAAACAACACCAGAGATGAGCCAAAAGTATCACAATGAGAGCAGAAACAATCTGGCAGTCTGGAAGAGAGAGAGCAGGTTTTTAAGCTGCACTTTATAAGTGTGAAATGAGCTACAGGTGTGCATGCAAAACTGCAGCAGCAGGAAGCCACGCCCAGCTTCTGACAGCACACACTAACACAGCAGCAGAAAGCAGCCAAAATATCCAGGCATTATTTAGCCTATTTATTTATTTATTTATTTTTATTTACTTATTCATTTTTATGCATAATAAAAGCAAAATATCAGAACAGTGACGAAATACAAGCAGATTGTGCTTGTGAGATACAGAAACCCAGACTTATAAGAGAATCTCCCCTCAAAATGAATCCAAAAACAAAGACAGAATACTACAATATCAACAAGGTACAGGTAAACATAGGATCAATAAAGTTCTATTTGAAGGCCTATATGTAATAGCCAAAACATAAAATAAGTGAAAAAAATGTACTGGGAGTGTATAGACCTATGTGTGTGAGTGTATATATATATATATATATATATATATATATATATATATATAGAGAGAGAGAGAGAGAGAGAGAGAGAAAATCCACACCACCAAAGAAAAACATTGAAACTTTACATTGAAACATTGCTTTTCAACAGTGCTGTGGTGAAAATGCTCATGAAAGTATAAAACCACTTGGTTATGGTTTGGAAAAAGTCATGTTTTGGATGAAAATTATCAATGTTTAGTGGCACAAAAGCTGCTGTAAAGGAAGGAATAGGTTGAAAAAAAAAAACAGGTTTGGTGGCTCAAAGGTAGAGCTAGGGCCTGAAAAAATCAGGTCTGACCCTATATTAACCCGCACAGTTCCTTATCCAAGCCTGACCTGAGCCTGACCCTGACCCCAAGCTCGATTAAAATACTGTCAAAATAGGCATATAGTATATTATACTTTATATATTGCAAAAAATAATCATTCTTAAATTTTAAAGCATGTATTACAAGCTAAGAGTTGGCATGTTTCCTTGCACCACTTCTTCTTTGCCATTTAAGCATAAAACATTTCACAACATTTTCATTAAAAAAATGACATAAATAACCATTCATTTGGCAAGAACCCAGCCTGATTCAAGCCCGAGGGAACAGTGAGAAATTACAGTCCAGTCCAATCGGTTCAGACAGAGAATCAAAGCTCCAATCAAACAGTGCTGGGAACCGTGTCACCCCAAAATTTTCAGTGGGTCCAATCTGGCCACCCCTATAAAAACTTGTGGGGGCACCACTGCGGGGTGTGCAGAGCGTCACTGTGTGCTTTACTGTTAAAGCTCCTGGGCTGATCAAAGCTGGGTCAGGTTAAAGCGATGTCAGGTGACTAAACTACAATTCACATGCTCTCACAGTAACAGCTGCAGAAGTTCTTAGAAATAACTTCAAATATTGGGCAATGTACTAATGACATTCTAAAAAGTTTGAGTATCATATGACAATATGAGGATTTAAATCAGGAGTTCTTTGGCTCCTCTGGCAGTATTGAGCACATTCATGCCCAAAGGATAAACCATTTTTTTAATTTCAATGAGCCCATCTTTCCTCTGGCGCCACACTCAGGACACAGTTCAAACTGTAAGTCATGCTGTAAGACTTTACAAATGTTAAAATATATATCACTATGTCTGTTGTTCCACCCAACACAACAACATGTTAAACATGAAGCGCTGTGGGCTCCAATAGTAGGCGAATATTAAGTTTTTTTTTGTTTTTTGTTTCAAAGCAGGTGTGTTAAGAAAGCAACATAATACCTGTATGCATCATGTCAGCGCAGCATAAACTGATTATCCTTTTAAAACTTGAGCACATTGGCTAGATTTCTCTCAAAAATATGGGAAGAAGGCAGTGAGCCAGTTAAGAAGAAATGGCCCAAAAATGAGCACAATCAAACTCTGTAAAAAGTTACAGGAAAATTAACTGAAAATGTGCAAAAGAAAGAGAGGGGAAAAAAAGAAATGTTTAAAAAAACAGGAAAATTATCTTAAGTTCTATTTTTTTCTGTTTCATTTTTTTAAATATATATTCATGAGAATAATAAATATAATTATTTGGATATTTCACTAGTTTTTAAGTGTGTGTGATAATATCTAATTATCCCAAACCACAGCCCATTTTCAGGTCATTTTTTGTTACCTTTTACTATTTTTTGGAATTTGCAGGACATTCTCGTCAAGTTCCTCGTATTTTTTCCCCATGTTTTCAAATATAACCAAAGCGATTTTAATTGGTTCCAATGCTTGTGAAAGGCATCTGAAAACAGCAAAATAAAACCGATATCAATCCAGCTGTTAAATAATCATAATAATAATAAAGTTTATTTATATAGCACTTATCAAAACCAATGTTAAGTGCTGTACACTTAAATCAGAAAACATACACAGGAAGAAAAAAAATGAAAACATAACACAAAAGAAAAGAAAAGAACAACAAACAGGAAAAATGTCAGAGAAGCAAAAAAAATACAACACAGAAGAAAGTTGTAAAATCAGTGGCTGAAATTATAATCCAAACAGCGCAGGACTTCAGTGCAATTTCAGGAGTAAGGTACCATATACGAATAAAATAATCCATTAAAAAGAGAGAAAAGGGTCAGTAAGGTACAAGAACTAGATTTAAACTCCAGGCCCCTCTACAACTTGGGGCCCCAGAATGATGTAAAACAAAACCCTGATAATATGCAAGTTTCACCTCAAGTTTCTGCTATTTCAGTCCACATTGTGATTTAGCTGTGCATTCTGTACAATGAAACACATTTGCACGGTGAGATAACACACCTGCAGCGTGGCTGGCATTAGTGCGGTTACATTTAAAGAATGTGTTTTTCACAGCAGATGAACTGTTGCATATTAATATTCCAGCAGCTGGACAGATCAGACGGAGGAGGCTGTGAGGATAAAAGGATGGGAGGGACAGCGTGGTGATTGGGTGTCTGCAGTGATTTACTGAGCCTTGTATCTTTCTGTTTGGCTGGAGGCCATATTGGCCTTTGAAGTGGCCCAGATGACATGTGAACGCTGCTGAAAGCGGCTGTGGTCATTGTGTTACAGCGCAGGAGCACGAGTGGATATGTCGGCTGTTTTACCTCCACCTCTGCAACTGCATGTGTTTCTCACACATAACCACACAGACACACACACACAAACACACACACACACACACACACACACACATACACACACACACACACAAACACACACACACATACACACAGATGCAGAAACTTTTCACATGTTATTATGGTCACATTTTGAGAAGTATAATAAAACCTAACTTAAGGCATTTAATTTTCGATTACCTCTGTGACACTTTCGTCATTTTTATGTTTCCTACACATTTTGAGGAAACAGCTGTCATCATCTTTGGTGTGTACAGCTACCATCGTTACAGGGGTCCCTGCTTGTCAGTTACAAGGTTAGTAGAAAAGAAATTGTTTACGTAAGCGATATTTTCAGAACATCGATGAAATGCTATTGCGAGATGACTGCATTTCCACTGAGTGATGTTATGCGACTTCTCTCGTGATGTTATGCATTCATCCTCTTGCAATACAATTTCAAGAAGCATGGCAATGGATGTTCAAACATTTATTTTTTATTGCAACCACCACACTAGCCGTCATTATTTCCAATCCAAGGCCACATAGGCATGTTATGGAGCCATAATAGAAAGGAAAGCTCCTTATATGTGGGAGAGATTTGTGGGAGGTGATAGTCCACGATTTCACAGAGGAATTGTGGATTCAAAACTATTGGATGATCAGCTCAACTTTTGAAGAGTTATGTGATAAAATAACACCTCTTATAGCTCCTGCTGCATCATGAGGGAGCCAGTTCCTACTGACAAGCACATAGCTATTTCATCATGTGACCTAGGAAGGACAAAAAAATGTTTCCATTGCAGTTTTGAGAAATTAGTTTTTTTTCAAATCGCCTGAAATACCACCTCATGTGAGCGTTAAAACTTTTTTGCCTTTAATGGGAATTTTTTCGAAATTTACATGTCTCCATTAGGTGCATTTTATATTCCCAATTTCAATTAGCGCAATTTGAAGGTTAATGAAAACCTGCCTTATAACACCAAGAGCAGCCCGCTTAAGGTAATATAAACCTTGCACAATACTTGTCTTGATCATGCTACATTAGCATTAGCTTACCTTTAATAAATGCTATTGTGATGGCTGACCATTGTATTTGTCAGCTGTTTTCATTGGATTGGATTAGTTTTGTCCATACATTTATTATGCTATGAATATCCCACATGCCGCTCTAACAACTAAAGACTGTGTGTGAACTTGGCAACAGTTGCTTATTTCCACATCTAACAGTCAGATAGCTACATGATCATTCATGTGGAGTGGTGTTTATGTCCACCTGATGGATATAAGTCTAATAGTCACTCTCATTTAGCTCTGTTTTGGCTCTTCTCTTCCTCAAGAGAAATATATTGTCTTTTCAACCCATTTTTATACCAAACTCATCAAATACTGACAATTGGTCAGTAGCCCTCGGCATCAGATACCAGCCCGCTGAGGCCCCCTTTAGCATCTGAATGAGATGCACCAGGCAGCATTTATTTCTGACAATCTGAGCAACTGGTGACCGCTTGAGTTATTTTAATAACAATGATCTTAGTATGTGACATACCGTATGTCATGTGACATAGTGTGATGAATATCAAGTGACATACATCATGTTATGTTACATTAGTGACAAACATACTTATTTCAAACCAAACCTTGATCTTTTTTTAAAACCTAACCAAGTATATTTGTTGCCTAACAAAGTGAATCCACATTGGAAGTTTATTTTGAAAAGTGTCTGAGATGGATGCGACATCTGACAGCACCAATCCTGTTTGTCAAAAACATGGTCTGGTAGAAGTTTATCAGAAGCAGCCTTCCTGTGAGTGGAAAGAAAGGATCAATTCATCTGGCCTCTCAATGAGCACTAATACACCTCTGTGGTTGTGATAGGGCTGCTTTTTCTCTATTGGAAAGTACAAGTTGAATCACATAATGAGACTGCAGAACACTGCACAGTGCAATATATTATGCATGGAAGAAGTAGAGAGGGACTCTGGTTAAGGCACTTTTACTCTGAAAAAATATTTCGTTTTAATTGTAATGTATTATGTATGATGACTGAATAAAATACTACTACTACTACATTACTACTAATTTTACATTTTTAAAGTTAACCAAGACTATGTACATAATGGAAGTTCAAAGACTCATCCTGATCTGTTTCATAATTTTAGCTTTTATGGCAGACATTGTCGTAACCCTTAAAAAACTGGGGTCCCATACAGCTGCAGGACATCATTGTTTGCATTATCCTGTTCAAATTAGTCTAACATATAACCAATAATAGTGAATGCAGAAAGCTAAGGATTCAGTCGTGCGGTAGCATCAGAGGTATGAATGATGAAACTCTCAAAACGCTTTTGCACTCTGCTCATAAAAATAAGCATATCTCAAAAACTAAATAACATATAATAATTAACCCCCTTAATTTAATGAACCCAACTTTCCTCTGGCGCCACACACAGTTCACACTGTTAGTCTACTAAAAGACTTTACAAATGGAGAAATATATATCACTATGTCTATTGTTCAATCCAACGCAACAACACATGTTATTTATTAAGTGCTGTAGTCTCCAATTGTTGAATTTAAAAGTATAATTAGTACAAAAATGAAGTTACTAATTTGGTTTTAAAGCAGTTGTATTAAGAAAGCAACATCACACCTGTATGCATCATTTCAGTGCAGCATAAACTGATTAACCCTTTAAAGCCTGAGAAAATAATACTTATACTATTTTTTTTTTCTGTAACTTAATATTAATAATGTATTGGGGTGCCTGGTGGCTCAGTTGGTAAAGTCACCCCATGTGCAGGAACTGTGTCCTTGCTGCAGACATTTTTCCCTAGTTTTATGATAATATCTAATTATCCTCTAACACAGCTAATTTTCAGGTCATTTTGTCAGCTTTTACTTTTTTTCTAATTTGCAGGACATTCTTGCTCATAAAGATAAGCATATCTCAAAAACTATATAATGTACAAAGTTCAAACAATGTTTAGAAACTGTCCAAACCTTAAATATAATCGACACAATTTTTCTAGCTGTCACTTAAATGTTTCAGAAGGCACTGACAAAGGATATTGTCTTTTCTATTGGAGGACAGATCAGAAAACGCACATAAGTTGTTTCTGCCATTTTATACGAAGGACATGAAATATGCACCTCATGTTTGACTCATTTGTGTTATTCTGTATTTTAAATGTGACCATGTGGCTGAGAACTCATGTTCCTGACATAAAAACTGTAATACAAACTGCACCAGTTAGCAGTTCTTGTCACGCTCAAGGAGCTTTGAGCTTCCTCAGTGTTGGAGACTCTTTTATATCTAACAAGGATTTCCTCAGTGGAGGCCAGACATGAGGATTAACCTTCTGATGCCTCTCTCCTTAGTGATTGACGACAGGAATAAGGTGGAGAGATCACGAGAATCCTTTGGGCCAGGTTATTTCAACCCGCTGCTTTGTCATTTATATGATGTCAATCCCCAATTTACTGGAATCTCGTGGGGTAGCCTGGACAGGAAGTGGCGAGGGTGGTAAAACAGTGGCTATGTTCGAAATGGTGTACTGCATGAGCAGTATGCTCTACATATACATACTGCGTTTGACAGTAGTATGCAGTATAGCTGTTATGTTCGATCCATTTTGCAGTATGCTGAGCCAGACATGGCTGCTTTCCGGTTCTGGAAGCAAACAGTAACAAAACCGCTACCACGGAGCATCCATTTACTGTTTGAAATAGAGTAAACAAGTGATATATGTAGACGATCGTGATGAAGGCTTATTTGTGACATGAATAACACCTTATTCCTTATATAACGACTGGAAGTGACCAGCTATACCGCTGTTATGTTTGCATTAATGCCAAGTTCCCCGAGTATTAATATGGCTTTGCTTGGGACACAAACTATTATCCTCTTTATTGATCTTGTTCATGTGAAAGCATAAGCTGGTTTGGTGGTTGAAATTCGTTCATGTCAGGGTCACTGTTGTGAACTCCTCTGTAAGGGAAGTCGCTATTGGCTCTCCCAAAAGCCATTAGAAGTCGCTAGATGACGTCACCAAACTAATTTGCATAATATGAAATTCTGAGAGAGGAAAAACTAATAGAAAAGGCTGACCAGGTAGTTTATTTTCTTTTTTAAAGTGACCTAATGAATGCAGAGCAAAACAAACATGTGGTCTTGTAGCTTATATTTGGCCACAGGAGGAGAGGGACAAGAAACTGACTGAGTGAGACTGACTGAGACAGAGAGAACTGTGTGAGGGATTTTGGGGTGTAAAACTAAAAAAGAGTGGATATTTAAACAAAAAAGTAACATCTCTGCTGTAACTGTACAAAATCATCATCTGTGATTGGTCGTAAGCTGCACACACGTGATTCATCTGCAGGGCTGGCAGCCCTCAGAGCGGTCACGGAGTCCGCTGCAGGTTGGGACTGCGAGGCTGCTGGTCAGACTGTCTGCATGAGTGCTGTGAGAGTGGAGAGGAGCTGTACTCAGCTCTCGTGAGCTTTGTTGTATAATGTGAACCGTGGAGCAGGATGTGTTACATGCTTTTTGCTGAAGCTTTGTCAATACAAGACGCTAGCTTTGCTTTGTCAACACAATCATCTCCCAAATGACCAGTAAAAAGTCGCTAGATTTGTTGCTGGTTGCTTTTTACAAATCGCCAAGGGGGTTTGGAAAGTCGCTTGATATAGCGAAGTTGGCAACACTGGTCAGGGTGGCCTCTATAGCTCAGTGAGTAGAGCATGCGCCTCTTTCCTGTCACACTATAGCTGCACTATAATAAAGGCATGAAAAGCCAAAAAAACCCAAAAAGTCTACTAATACTAAAAATAAGAAATAAATTTGCTCATGTCTCCTGTATAGATGTACTCTTATTAGCATATATTGGTATGTGGTTTACCTGATAAAAGTAATGTCAATGACCTTGAAAGATAAAAAATATGATTTTGGCAAGGTCTAATTAATAAAGTGTAACACGAGGGCAAGCCAAGGACCCCATCTGGTCGCTTATGTCTGTCCAGCTGTGTGATGGCTGTGCATAAGCCATTGGTGGCAGTTGCACACTCTGCGCAATGCATTGTGGGAAAAAATAGGTGAGGCAGACTGGTCCGATGCATACTGAGGATTTCACTTTTGTTCGTATATTGCATACTGTATACTGCATACTGTATACTGCATACTACAGTACGTTTTGCCCAAATCAGTACGTACTACTAGTGTAGTAGGCGGTTTCGAACACAGCCAGTGTCTTACTTGGCACAATTAATCTGCCGTCCTTTGGAAGCTTATCAGCAAAATGATTTGAACTTTTGCAACAAAAATGATGAGCTGTAACCAAGCTTTAAGAGAATAAAGGGAGATCAAAATCCTAAAACTGAAATCTGCTCTCACTGTTTTTTTCTACTACTGTTTGAGGGGATTCTGCCAATAGACACATCCATTAGTGCGGCGGCTGCAATATAAAGAAAAGCCTGCTCATGTTTTGAACATCCATCAACATGCTTCTTAGAATGTAATCACCAGAGGAGAAGTCACATAACATCATCTCACAATTGTGTTTTACAAGTTTTGTGCAAAGTTGTAACAGAAACCCACTTAGTGACATTTAACATACACATAAGCAGCCCTTTCAACACAATAACATAACATGTCAATCATAACCATTTACCATCTTGATTATTTGGCAGCTGATCTTCTCCTGTGCTCGGAGAGTAAGGAGCTCCTGGACCTTGTTGTTTTGGCCAGTTTGTAGACATTTTTCTGCTGTTGTTCTTCTTGTTTGAGTTATCTGCTAACTGCTGCTGGCTGCTTTTTAAATCCCCCATGTCGGGTAGCATGCATGACATGCCATCAAATTGTGTCCCCTCATTCTGCAATTGTCCTTTTTATACAGTGCGGTTAGGTGCATAACGGTGTGATATTCCCGCCTTTAACAAGCAGTGTAAAGGGGGCTTCAGTTGACTTGTGTCTCCTAAAAAGCCCCTACGAGCTCCCACTTCTTGAGTCGCATATTCATTTGATCTAAATGTGTCCAGGCTCAGTTTTTGTCATACCCTGCCTGTTTATTTATTGAGATTTTTAGCATGAATTGTTGTTGTGTCTTTGTTTCTTTCTATTTACTTCACCGTATAAGCTAAAAGGTTGCTCTGTGTGTGTGTGTGTGTGTGTGTGTGTATGTGTGTGTGTGTGAGTGTGTGTTTGCGCGCGCGCGCGCGTGTGTGTGTGTGTGTGTGTGTGTGTGTGTGTGTGTGTGTCCTGCAGTGGTAAAGTAACACTTACAGCTGCCAATATGTGGTCAGCCTGTTGCTACTTAATCCTGTAGAGGAACAGAATGCCTCCTCATATTTGTGTGTGTATATGTGTGCATGTGTGCATGCATGCATGTGTATGTGTGTGTGTGTGTGTGTTTGTGTGAGAGACAGTAAGAGAGGAAGGAAAGCACTTGCAGAGTGCTGTTACTTGTGGCATGCAGCCAGCTGGAAGGTTGCCAGCATGACTAGGCAGCAGTGTTATTCTCTGATAAACTCTTACACACGTGCACACTCAACATAGCCACTGATGAACCTACATATTTTCACACAAACATTTTCATATTTACAGAAATCCACTGGGATTAGAAATGAAAACATTCTCATAAGTACCCACTAAATATCATATTTCACAGATATGACTGCATGTCTTGTCAAATGCTATTTGTGACATTTAAAAAAAAAAAAGCAATATAGATTCAGTGCATTTCCCTTGTGTATTAACTTTACTAGTAGTTGTCAGGGTTACTATTGGAGATCATCTTTTCCTTATGGAATTCACACACACCAGAGACAGGAAATGATGCATTCATGTGCAGTATGTGAAGGACCACATCTGACAAAGTGTTTAGGATCAGTGTAGATTAGAACAACACTGTTTACTGTTTTCTTCACTAAACACATGTAACATGATGAATTTACTCAAAGTCTGTTTGGCTGCTCTTCTGTTGTATATCTGACAGAGTAGCTGTTTAGGAAGTGTTTGCATGCACATAAAATGCTGAAGGACATTGTCAGGTAATAATGCTGCCGGTAACCACGTAGTTCAGGTATAAGGAGTGCAAGTGAGCTTTTAAGGCAGATGGATGGGTCCTATAAACAACTTTAAATAGCATGTCCAGACACATCATAGTATAGTGTTGAAATAACGTCCAAAAACATAATATAGCATGTCAAAATGCCACAGTATGCTGAAAAATGTCAAAATATGACATGTCCAAAAAGCTGCTGAAAATGACATAAAAGTGTATGTTGTGACGTGTCAAAGTATAGTATGTCAACAAAACGTCCAAAAACATCATAATATTGCATGTCAAAAAATGACCAAAAACATTTTTTTGACATGCAATATTATGACTTACACGTGGGAGGCCGAAGTTTGCCTCCCGTGTGCATGTGTCTTTCTTTTCTGCACCTTACCATGTGCCTCTTTTGCCTAATCCCAACCATCGTGACAGGTCGTGCTGGTTACCATGTGCTGTTGTGTAAACATAAGGACTGTGCAGCATCATCACACCACGTTGACATCCCCATCATCATGCTTTTGCTGCATGGTGTTGCTACCATGTAACTCACTTCCACTTATTAATGTGTCTCACACTGTGTTTGAGTACCCCAATCAGGCTCAGGGGATGAGGGGAGTAACAATTAAAAAAAATGAAATTGGGGAACAAAGAAAAGGCAATCGGAAATGGATGTATAAACAAAAGTTGTGATTTACAAAAGCCAATGCAATAAAGGTGTACAAAAAAGGTCTTCAAAAATGACAACTACTTTCTTTAAGAGAAAACAATGCTAATTTTAACAACTGAATGACTAAAGCAATGAACACAAGAAAAGTTTCTTCAGTCTGTAATCTTACACACAGCACCCACACTGACCCACTGGCTCTGACATCTGCTTCTTCAGTCCTTATATACTGCACACTGCTAATCAGCAGATTAATCACAGGTGTACTCAATCACTCTGCACGCTGACGAGGAGGAAAACACACAAGAAAAGAACAAAGAAAACAGGCACAAAAATGGGCACCTCTTTACCTGTACCTGTGGAATTCTCGTGGAATATACAGCTTGTACATGCTGAGAGCTTTATTCAGGACATAAAAATATTTTTTCAGTAATGATCTGTACATCGGTTCCAGATAGATAGATAGATAGATAGATAGATAGATTTTTTTCTTACCTTTTACTTATTTTTTGTGATTTGTGGGAAATTTCTTGCCGAGTTTCTCATTGCCTTTTTCTCCATGTTTTCAAAAGAAATCAAATCAGTTTGGTTAGGTTTAAGGTTTAATGCTTGTGAAAGGCGTCTGAAAGCAGCAGATAAAAACTGATGTCGATCCACATTTCAAAGGGTTAAAAATGCAAATATAGGAGAAAGAAGCCTTAAAATAACAACAGCAGCGACACCTGTTTTCACAATGTGTGTGCTTACTTTGAGTTACAGGTATAGTTTCGGTGAAAGCAGAAAAGCCAGGAGGCATTTCCAAAGTCAATGTCAGCGGGCTTCCCTCAGCTGACCCCTCTGACTGACAGCCTGAGAGCAGCCGGAGAGCCTGCAGGTTCAGCTGAACCCGATGTCCTTTAGCCTGCCTCAGCCTGTCTGTCTGCTCATTTACTTCACACTCAGACGGAGAACACAAAAACAAAGTAGTGTTCAAACAGACAGGAATGCTGCGCGGTGACTTTTCCCTCCCAATCAACTCCTTTGTCTTTGCTTCAGGGTCAGCTGCAGGAAAACTTAAATGAAGTCGTGTCAGGAAACTGTCCATATGAACGATTACAGAAAATTCTAACAGGATGTTTGTTTTCATGTTATTTTTGAAGTTTACTGCTAAATTGTAGATTTTCAGTCTGGGCAGTCTATGAAGACAATAGGTTAGGGGGGTTGGGGGGATTCGTTTGACCGAAACATTGACACTTTTGTGTGTTTTAGAGCCAACATGTCAACACATTTGGAGAATTAATGGTTTCCACTACAAAAATGAATATTTTAGATTTATTTTACAGTTATGTTGTTTGTACTGATTGGTGTGTGTGTATGTGTGCATGTTAAAGGAGCAGTTCACCCTAGAATCAGAAATACATATTTTCCCTCTTACCTGTATTGCAATCTAGACTGTTTGGGTGTGAGTTGCCGATTGTTGACTATACTTGCATAAACCTAAAGACTCCAAACCATGTTGTTTTTGTTTTTTTTTTCCCAAACCTTACCATATTCATTTTTATTGCCTACACCTGACCTCTGTATGTGACATTAATTACGTAACTTTATGTTAAGGACAAAACACCATTTCTGGGGTGCATTTTCGTAGGAAATCATGAACTGCATTATGAGGATATGGCGCTCTGCGCCCCAAAAAATAAAAATAAAAATGAAAAAAAAAAACACAACAGCAGTTTCTTTTTCCAGAAATCATGACCTGGTCACTGAAGATAATCCAAAGACCTTCTTGTGAGCAGTTTCAGAATCGACCATATCCCCGCACTGCTAGCTCACCTAGAACCACTGAGCTAGCTAATGTTACAGCCATGAGTAGATGCACACTTCCTCCTGTGCAGAGGTATGGTTGGTAAAAAGAAAAAAAAAGTTTCTTAAAAAGAAAATAGTTTCAACATGTAACTGCTCACAACAAGGTCTGTGGATTATCTTAAGTGAGCGGGTTATCAATTCTGGAAAGAGACAATATTGTTGAGTTTTTCAAATGTACCTCCAAAACTCTGCAACTCAAACCAAAACATCTAGAAATATATCACAACAGTAGAGAGGAAACATATTTATTTTTGATGTTGTGGTACGCTGTCCCTTTAACATGTGTGTTCCTGCCTGTATGAGCACATGCTCATCATTGTCTCTGCATATATGCCTTTGCACTCCATGGGCCTCACAATTGATCCTGCGGCATTGTCATCCGCTGTGCATTTGTGCACTTAACATTTTTGCAATGGCTTGCTGTTCCTTTACCTTTCGATATTCCCTCCGCCATGGACCGCCTGCAGTGCAGCACTCACAATGCACTCATATCCCCCCACCTACTCCGCCCCCACCCCCTCCCCCCACTCTAACATACAACACAAACACACACACACACACATACACACACACACACACACACAACCTCCGGAACCCTCCCCTTAACAAACCCCCCCTCACACGGTTTCCTCCTGAGTGCTGACCTGCTCTGGTCCTTTAATATTGGTGACAGCTAATACACTTCTAAATGATCAGTTATTATCTCTGGGGCCTCGTCCACAGGGCCCCACTGATTCCAAAGGTCATCCCTCTGTCTTCCAGTATTGATTAAGTGGGCCTGTTAACGTGGCTCTGGGCCTTACTGAAAGTGAACATTGCCACTAACATATTTCCATCAGCTGTATCTGGCTGGAGAGGCCCATTTAAAAGCCTCTTTGACACTGCCGCTGCCCCAGTGAATAGGGCAGGATGAGGAGCATAATGGATATGCCAATAAGGAAACTAGTGCTACTAAAATATACAGAGGGCTACAGGCATGACAGACACAAGGAGACACCCTGCTGAGATATTATAGGTTTGTATTCTCAGTCTTTATGATGACCTTTTTTTCAAATAGAAGAAGAGATGGCGCCAGAAAATAGAGAGAAAATACGACTATAGAGTGGCCAAAAGAGCTAAAAAAAAAAAAAAAAAAAGAATTTTAAAGGGAAAGTTCGGATTTTTTTAAGTTTTGTTGTATGGGGTACTTTTCTATATTATTTGTAATATATACAGTAGATGTCTGTCGGCACACTCTCAGTTTGGAGAAGCAGGGCGGAGTATGACACTGAAGCTAAGCTATGTGCTGCTGGTGGAGGGGTCAACAACAAAACGTAATTTAGCCTCCTAAAAATAAAAATCCCACTTTAAAAAAGTCAAATATTAGTTTAGTGTATGCTATGTTGAGAGTATTTGAACTGCTTTACCTTTCCATCAGACCTCCCGTTCTGACTGGGAGGCCATTAACAGCTTCAGTTCCCCTGATGTGCTGGAATACACTTTTAACTTTGAAATTCGAAGCACATGAACAGATTAAAAACTCCACCACAACAGCAACACTTGTCTGTTAGTCTGTTGTGATCATTGCATGTTATCACAGTCATCTTTATCTTCATCAGAGGTCATCTTTGAAGCTGTACTTTTTAGTGCTGACGTCTTGATTTTGTTATATTTGTTATACATTTTTTATAAAGCGATGCTGCTCAAAGTGCTTCACATTAAAAAAAATGCAGCACAAAAAAAACCCAAAACAAGATTAGACAGTCAAAAGACGGATAGTGATAGACAAGATGTTAAAGTCAAAGTAAAAAGTACAGAGGCCAGTAAGAACTGTAAAAATAAGAGAATTGATATAAAAGAATAATTATGAAAATTACATTAATTAAAAGCCAGACTAAATAAATATGTTTTCAGCTGTTGTTTAATAATATTCACAGAGCTGCTTCTCTTATAACTTTTGGAAGTATTCCATTACTGTATTTTGGAGCATAGTTAACAAAAGCTGTACCATCTGTTTTCTTGTGCATATACTTGTGTGTATTTAAAAACCAGCAGCTGAAGATCTGAGAGCTGGTAAAGGATTATAGAACAACAAAGAGTCCATTAAGAGCTTTGAAAAAACAAGTAAAAAAATCTTAAAATCTATTGTAAAAGATACTGGGAGCCAGTGGGGTGTGGCTAAATGCAGGGTAATACGCTCCCTCTTCCTTGTATTTAAATAAAAAGGGATAAAGGATAAAATGCTAAAACCACCTTGCAGTGGTTTTAGAATGAGTGAGGTTCACTATATTTTATGCTCAGTAAGTGTGTCCATGCAGCTTCTTGAAGGGGTTAAATATTAAAAAGCTGACGGTCATTTGTTTTTATCTCTGTAAGGCGCCCAGATGTGAAAAAGCTATTCGTGGCTGAACACATTTCCCTGATATTGTTCTGGCAGCAGTGTGGCACAGTGTGTCTTTGTGCTGGAAGTGTGTGCCAGCCTATCAGTGCTGCAGATCAGGAGCTGCTCTCTGATACACTCACTGTGCTCAAGGTTACTCACAGATTGTCTTGAATGATCTCATTGTCTTATTATGCATCGGTCATAAACCGAAACAATCCCAAAGGGCTCCTCACCTGCCACACGTCAAACATGTTGATTTTTTTTGGTGAAAACGTTAAATACATTCTTCTTTTTTTTGTCTCTGTTTCAGTTGTATGAACTGGACGATGATGAAAAGCGCAAAGAGTTTCTTGATGACCTTTTCAGTTTCATGCAGAAACGAGGTAAGTGACTTACACTTAAGAATACACTTCTTCCCTTACAGTGCCTCTTGTTGACATTTTTCCCAGCACCCCAAATATGACCATCAGTTATCACTCAGTTGATTAGAATTCACCACATTACATGCTCATGGACTCCAGGGTTTCCAAAAGTTGGGAGAGAGAAACGGGAGATGATATCGATCAATCAGTCAATCAATCAATCAATCAGTCAATAAATATGTAATTCATATAATACATGTTGGATTTATATTTTAAAACCTGACCAAATAAGCTGGATTTCTTTGAATGAATGAATAAATGAATGACTAAATGAAGGCTTTATTTCAAACATGCGAGAACAACACAAAAAGTAAAAACAAACTAAAATGATCAAAACAATTGACCACATCTCAACGTGTCCCAAAAGGAGCAGGAAGAAGCATAAGCTGATTAAATCCTGCCCCTGCTGGTGATCAGTTCATCATTCCTGTTTCTTTCTCCTTCTTTTTTTTTTTTTTAACATATTCACAAACATAAATAACCAAATATATTTACATATGTACATATTACCAAAACCCAAAACAAACAACAAACAAGCAAACAAACAATATGTGAGAACACCTAGTGACAGTCAACACCCTTCTTCCTCCCTGTACCTTGTAAAAACCATGTGTTTGTACTGCTTTTTGAACTGGGTCATGCTTGGACATTGCTTCAGCCCCCCACTCAGTCCGTTCACTCCACATATAGAGATACAAAAAGTTTTTAATGTTGTGCGGGCACATAGATGTTTTAAATCTAATTCCCTCCTCAAATTATTACGACGGAGGATTAGGGCCACATTAAGGGAAAAAAAATTAATTATTTACGAGATTAAAGTCATTAGTTACGAGAAAAAACTCATTATTAACGAGAAAAAAGTCATTATTAATGAGAAAAAGTCATTATTCTGATTAAACTCATTAACGAGAAAAAAGTCATTATTAATGAGAAAAAAGTCATTATTAATGAGAAAAAAAGTCATTATTTACGAGATTAAACTCATTAACGAGAAAAAAGTCATTATTAATGAGAAAAAAGTCATTATTAATGAGAAAAAAGTCATTATTTACGAGATTAAACTCATTATTAACGAGAAAAAAGTCATTATTAATGAGAAAAAAAGTCATTATTTACGAGATTAAACTCATTATTAACGAGAAAAAAGTCATTATTAACGAGAAAAAACTCATTATTAACGAGAAAAAAGTCATTATTAACGAGATCAAACTCATTATTAACGAGAAAAAAGTCATTATTTATGAGAATAAAGTCATAATATTCAAACCTGCTGCTTTTGGAGACACTTGTTAACATGAGGGCTACGGAGGATTTGGTTGAGTTGTATTTTAGGATAGGTTTCACAAACAAGGAGATACTTAATCTTTTGGCACATCAGCATCACATTACCATAAGTATCAGGACTTTAAAAAGAATATGCAAGAAATTGCATCTTTTCCGGCAAAAGAACCAGTCGGACTTGGAGGATGTTGCTGCTTTTCTGGAGGGGGAAATGGCTGGAACTGGTCAACTGCAGGGTTATCGTTGGATGCATATATGGGCTATTCAGAGGGGTTTCGTTGTGTCTCAAGAAACAAATCCTCCGTAGCCCTCATTTTGACAATGGTCTCCAAAAGCAGCAGGTTTGAATATTATGACTTTATTCTCGTTAATAATGAGTTTAATCTGGTTAATAATGAGTTTAATCTGGTTAATAATGACTTTTTTCTCGTTAATAATGACTTTTTTCTCGTTAATAATGAGTTTAATCTGGTTAATAATGACTTTTTTCTCATTAATAATGACTTTTTTCTCGTTAATAATGAGTTTAATCTCGTTAATAATGACTTTTTTCTCGTTAATAATGACTTTTTTCTCGTTAATAATGAGTTTAATCTCGTTAATAATGACTTTTTTCTCGTTAATAATGACTTTTTTCTCGTAACTAATGACTTTAATCTCGTAAATAATTTTTTTTTTTTTTCCCTTAATGTGGCCCTAATCCTCCATCGTACAGTATAGATAGTGATTATAGTGTACATTTATTTAAGTATTACCCCAAACCTTCGCACAGTAATGACAGTAATTTAAATATAGTAACACCAGTTAGCAGTAGGGTATGTGGTGTGATTTGTGGTCCAGAAAGTGTTTTGCCTTACTCAGTACTGAAATGCTTTGTGACAGTTTTGTTGTACATGTTTTATGTGAGATTTCCTACTTATTTTATCATCCATTATCACACCAAGAAACTTATTTTTATAAACTCTGACAATGTCCACACCATCTACTTGCACCTGTACCTGAGTATTCCTTTTACAATTACCAAATAACATGATTTTAGTTTTACTTAGGTTTCAAAAACAAGAAGAAGAATCAAAAAATTATAGAGAAATTAGTAAAAAATACAAGAAAATTACCAGATTTTTTAAAAAAGTAAAACTAGGGAAAAGAATATAAAAAAGAGATAAACGAGGAAATGGCCTGAAAAAAGCACTTAAAAATGATGATAATTCTGTAACATAATTTCATAATTAAATTAATTAAAGGCAGAGTGCTCACATCTGATTCTTTTTTAACTATTCATTTAGCCTAAGACCATCCTGAACCAGCCAGTCAGTGCAGTGAGTGGTTTAAATGTGTGTGCTGAAATGAGATGAGAACAAATACCTGCACTGTTCATTTGTTCTTCAGCTTAAACATGAACCCCTTAGCAGGCAGGTTTGAATATAATATAAAATGGAAACACATCAATTTAGAAAAAAAAACTCTCATTCATCTCAAAAAAGTTTATGTGCTCGCATGAGCTGGTATTTCAGGTAATTTCAAAAAAACAAATTTTGCAAAACTGCAATGGAAACACTTTTTGGACCTTTCTAGGTCACATGATGCTATGACTATGTGCTTGTCAGTAGGAACTGGCTCCCCCATGATGTAGCAGGAGTTACAAGATAATTTTTGATTTCACAATTCCTCTGTGAAATTGTGGACTATCACCTCCCAGAAATCCCTCATGGCCGCTCCCACGTATAAGGGGGCTTGCCTTTCTGTTCTGTATGGCTCCATAACACGCCTACATGGCCTTGGCTTGGAAATAATGATGACTAGTGTGGTAGCTGCAATAGAAATAAACCTTGCTTCTTGCCATCTTTGCCATGCTTCTTACAATGTTATTGTGAGAGGAGAAGTCGCATAACATCACTCAATGGAATTTATAGTCATCTCCACATTGGGTTTTATTGACGTTTTGGAAATTTTTATCTTCTATTTGGAATTATTTTTATCAAATCTTAAGTTTTGCATAAATCTTTAATGGAAACCTGTTGTTTGTGAGCTCTTACAGCACAGACGTGCCTGCAATTTAGACCTGCAGCATCTTCACTTGTACTAACTGTTCAGAAAGAAAGATGTAGTGCAGAGCAACACTCTAACATTCACACGCCTCCTCACAATCTGATAAATAATCTGCTTTGATTGGCCACTTACAGCGTGACGGCGTGTTTTTCCCAAAGTGAGGATTCTGCTGGTCTTGTTGGGGAAATAGATCTGTGTTTAGCTCCTTCCATAATATGAGGAAGTTAACCACCCAGCAGAGAATAAAAGGCACTGCCACTTACAATGACTGTCTATTTTAGGAGCACAAGGCTGGCGTGCCCTGTTTTTGTTATTTGGAATTCCTGCTGCTGCCACACAATGTTTGACATGTGTGCAGATACATTTGTTTTATGCTCTCACCTGCCCGTCCTTGAATTACAATGCAGTGGGTTTGGAATTAGGGAAAAAACATATTTTTAGTGCAGTTTATTTTCCATTCGATGACATCATCTGTATTATGTTAAACAAAAAAAGGAATTGGTTATTTTGGGTCATTTTTCGTAAAGTTTCAAATCAACGTTCCTATTTCCATGTTTAACCACAGTGTGATTGGCCGTTGGTTTCCCTGTGCAATGTGAGAGAACAATGAGCCTATTCAGTTCACAACAGAAATGAAATTTAACTCAAAAAAGAAATAGAATCATTAAATGTATTTTAATCACAGAAAATGTGAGAAAAACTGAATTTTACAGCTGAAATCTTGATCTATATCTCCAGTATTTTTTCTAAATATATATTTAATATATTGTTAGATATTTTAATATTTAATCTAAGACACTCTACATGGACAGTCGTTACCATTAATACCAAATTATATTTTACATGTGATCAAAACCTAACTTTTAATACTTGAATACTCAAAAAAAAGGGTTTTTTTTTACCATTGACCAAACATTGACTTGTTTATGCATTTATGATGTCAAGACAACATTATCAATGTTAGTATACTCGCCTGGCATGCTAGTTTTTCATTGCTTGCTACAGCTAATAGTTGTGTATACTAAAATGTAACTACTAAAAGTAAATGATAGCTAATAAGAGCAAACTGATGAAATAATATATATTTTTTTTACCATCAATTGTTTAAACTGTCCTGCCCTGAAATGTCAAACGCAAACATCCTAACTTGGCAACTGGAGTATAATTGGCTTTTATGTAATTCCCACTCATAATTATGACTTTGGAGGGCCGTTTATGTGCTTGTAACTGGATATGATATAAAACGAAAGAGTTTGTGACCTGGTTGCCTTGTTGGAAACAGTTGAGTCAAAACACAGCACCCCCCAACCGGCTGGACCAACCTTGCAAAATTTTGCTTAAAAACAAAAAGAAGCATTAATGTCTTTATCAAACACATATTTACCTGTACCTGTTTTCAAATTCAAAATTCCAGAATTTCCAAAAGCCCTGGAATTGAATTTAAAGTACAGTGCTGGAGAGCTTCAGAGCATAATACGATCACATCCCAAAAACTGAAATCCGGTTGGAGCATGGTCCAGCTGTGTGCTGCTGTGACAGCTGTAGAAAAACACACGTTGATGAAGTCATGATGTAGTTGGATAGTCACTTGGGTTTAGAGACAGTATGGATTGTTTTTGGAGCGTTCAATTAGAGATTGATTTTGGACTTAGTGTAGGGAGACATTGTCAGTGCAGAGCAGATCAGCACTGGCCTATCTCCACTGCTCGCCGCTGACAACTGTGATCAGAGTGGACTGCTCCAAATATCCTAATCAATGTTGCTTGGAAACATCACTGTCATTCAGTGCGGACAAAGAAATGTCAGCCAGGCTGGCTTGATAGGTAGAGATCGTGTCAAAGTGTCAAAAATACAGTGTTCCTTTAATACTGTTGATTTATTGGGTGGCTACATTCAGACCACAATAATAGGACAGACAGCAGGTTTGGGTGTCCTCTCTGAGCAGCATGTTTTAGGCAGCATCTAGGTTTTTTTTTTTTCTTCTCACAACCAAAATGAATACGACAAGTCCTCCAAGCTTAAAATGCAAAACAATCATTTATTTTGGCCTTTCAGTGTGATACATATCAGCATTTTCTGATCTGATACCATCAGCAGAATGACACTCTTTGTCAATGTACTTCTGAAATAACCAATATTTATCCAGCTGCCTTAAAGGGACAGTTCACCCCCAAATCAAAAATCTGTAGTTCTATTTATCAATTTAGGTAGTTTAGGTGTGAGCTCCTGAGTGTTTGAGATATCTGCCATATTGCGCTGTTATCGGCAGACAGTGTTGTTACTGGATGCTGTCCTTCAGCATCTCATGCGCCACATTCTCAAGTGACACAGCCCATGCACATCACATGTGGATGCACCTGCTGCTGTCCTGCCTTCTGATGGCATATAATAACAACAACACTGGTTCTGTTCCAAGCACATTCTCATCTGACGCCATCTAGCTGCATTCCGGTTAGATGTGGAAGGTGGCTTTTGGCGTCACACTCGTACACCCAAAGCAGTGACAGAGCGGGGTATTTGACGAGTTCGGAGCATAGACTGGATGTAAAGATGGACAACATGACAGCTCACCCTGGTGTCTGACTGCAGTGTAGGTCATAAAGCTCGCCCCTCCATGTTAGTGAATGGGACATAGGCCAAACTAAAAACAAGTACAAGTACATGACAAATACATTTTTCCCAAAGACTCATATTAAATGGAGCTGCAAGTGACTGGTGGGACGGGTATCTTGATAAGAACTCCCGTACCGTGGATATCGCTACTGTGCAGACTCCGGCTCTCAATGACATCACCCTCACAGGATGGCAACACATTTGGATCCGGGATATTTTAACCTCACTTGAGCAAAGCAGTGTAAGTGGGGGTGTGTCGCATCTTTATGTACAGTCCATGGTTCGGAGTGAGAACAGGCTGCATTTTCAGGTTGGAACAGGTCATGCTTTTGGTTTAAACATGACATAGCTTATTTTGCACTTGAATATGATCATCTAATACAATGTTTGCCTCAGAGTTGCAGGAATAAGAATATTAGCATTGAGGTAATCACAACTGAGTTACCTTCAGGGCCTTCCTGTGTATACTCAGAGGTATGCATCATTATGTCTTTTCACAGATGTGCTGACAGTGTTCAGGTTAAATGTGGTGTCTGGTTGCAGCCTCGGGTCAGTCATTTTTACAGGATGCACAACTTTTGTGTCATGTGCGTATGAAATGATTGCAGGTTGTGATACTGAGCTGATGAAAAGGAGATCTGCTCACCTCAGTGTGCTTTGTGTGTGAGGGTGTGTGCAGCTATATTTATCTGATGTGGGAACCTGCTGAGTGTCGGGGTTAAGTTACTCTGAAAGAGTTTTATCAGAGGAAACAACAAGGTAGACCAGCAGTGCCTCTTCCCAGCAATGTTTGCCAGCTTCTCCCGGGGGCTTCGAAGGTGTTCACAGGCAAGCTGAGATAATCCATATATATATATAATCCTGCCAGCATATTTTGGCCAGGTTGTGCCAGCTGGATAAGCCATAACACATAGGGAAAAGGCAGTGACCAACTTACCAAGTCATGGCCCAAAAAGAAGAATTAAATAAATAAATAAAGAAGTTACAAGAAAATACCCTGAAAAGTAGCACAAAAAAAGTGGAAAAAGAAAAAACAACAACATGAAAATTACCTTAAAAAAGTGCTGAAAAAACAGTTTATTTAATTTTTCCCCCTATTTTTTCTGGGACATAATTATAAATACACAGTTTTTATAAATATAAATATGTATTTGGGTGGATTCCGGTCTTCTAGTTTAATGATACCAGTATCATCACTGTAGCTTTAAAACCTCTTAAAGACCGAAATGTTTATATCAATGTCCATTAAAGCGATTAAAAAAATTAAAGAGGTATGTTGGGCTTTAATCGCATCGCCATAAATCCATAAGCGCTGACAGCCCTAATTCCCTGCAATGAGGTATAACATGTAAAACTGGGAAAAGGACATATTTTATCACATCAATGAAAAATCCTGAATTCATGAGCAATACACACAGTACACTCTGGGTTTTTGCAACAGTCTTAACCCTTTGAAACCTGCATTGACATTAGTTTTCTGCGTTCAAATTCCTATTTGATTTTTTGAAACCTGGAGGAAAAAAGCAACTTAGCAAGAAATATCCCACAAATTGCAAAAATTAAAAAAAAAAGAAAAAAGAAAAAAAAATGACAAGAAAAGTGATAAAAAAAATTAGTTTAAAAACAAGGGGAGGATTATCAGAAAGTTATCCAAAAATAGGGAAAATATCCTGAAAACTATATTTAAAATTAAAATACTGTTACATTTAAAATGATATAACATAAAAAATAACTATAAAAAATAAATTATAAAATATATAAAATAATAAACAAGTGTATATTTTCTATTTTCAGCACTTTTAGGTCATTTTACTATTTGTTTTTGTTACTTACTTTTTGGGGTGTTTTTAGGTAATTTTTTGCTAATTTTGGGCAACATCTTTTGTAATTTGCTTTGCTACATTCAAACTTCAGTCCAGAAGCGGAATCAGATAGCTGGAGATTAGCGAGCAGAGTGTCAGTTCATTCCTGTGTGACAGGAGTACAGTGTTTCACTGACATATTTTCTCTCGTCAGAGGCACCCTAATGGCCTGAATCATGCAGCAGATGGTCAGAAAACCTTTGTGATGTTGTTTCAGTCCTGGAAGCGGAGACATGGAATCCTCGTAGAGAGATTCCATCAAAAGTCGAGCAGACAATGGCAGTGATGGCCTCCTTTGTGCGCTGATAAATACCCAAGGTGATTTACTGTTGCCCCCTGGGCTGTGGTTATTAATTGATTATTATCTCTGAAGACTACCATCAGCACTTTTTTCTCAAATAAGTCAACTTTTGTCCCCTGCCTAATTGCTTAAGAAATACTATGTGGCAGAAGAAAAGGCGACTTGAGAGCTACCTTAAAAAATGGCAGCGTGTTCGATCGCTGTGACAGTAAATATTCCTCTTTGCTCTGCTGCTGCATCCTGCTTTTTACTTTAGAGTTGACTGTCTTTTTTATGTTGCTCTCTGTTCCTTAGTGAAGTCTTCAGCCAGCACGGAGAAAACTAAGCTGGCATTTAGGTTCTGCAAATGAAGAAGTCTGTGCTCATTTCCAGTCATTACTACAGTATTTATTTAACCCTTACATTGTCTTAGGGGTCAAATATGACCCGCCACTATGTTTCACAGCACAGAAAACTCCCTAAATGATACTGTTCTTATTGCACACTGTAATATACTATGTTGCCAAAGACTGTTATTGTTTCCCTATAATAAAATACAAGGTACAAGGTAAATTTATCTGTCATTTCTTTTTAAACATGAAATTAAAATTGGTCCCTAAATCCTGCTACATCTTTTGGCATGCAATGCATTCAAAACTACTTTTTGCGCATTTCCTATGCAGTAAAGTCCAGTGTTTGTTTGACCCATTCGCCACCCTGACCCTCTCTGTATAAGTGCACTTTCTCATTCTTTATACTGCCTATCAGACTGTGACAGTAAACACCCGCTGCGGTACACCACTGAACCAGAGTATTAATGTGTCCAGCAAGACAAAATATCCTGCTTTTTTTTTGCCCCAAAATGCATGAGACTAGTATAAAGTGGGCGTGTCTGTGAAGAGAATTCTTATGGATACAATAAGAACCCATTTTCATTAAGATATCTCAAGGTCAGAGGTCATGAGGTCCCTGTGAAATGGCCATGCCATTTTCAATCCCAAAATTTAACCTAATTCTGGGGTGTTATCTAGTCCCTTTCCTGACAAGCTAGCATGATGTGAGGTACCACTAGATTCCTCAGGTCTTTTAGTTTCATTTGATACCAGTATCATCAATTAGCTTTAAAACTCAACCCATTTACAGCCTCTTAAATACAGGAATGTCAGCTGAGTTAGCCTGGAATAGATGGGATTTTAAAGTATTACCACGATACGCACAAACACACACATGCACATCACATTGCAATTAAGGTGTTCTATTCTAAGATAAATAAGCAATACTGAATGTAATTATTGGTTTGGGTCTTTATTGGAAAATATAGATGTCTGACCATCAGCATGTTCCAACCTCCACCTCCTCCTCCTCCCTCTCGTCTTCATTTTGGGAGTTGAACAGAGACAGATAAACAGTTGTTCTCCCCTGTGACGCTGCATTAATCGTTCATTTCATGGGTTAAAAGAGCAAAGTCAATGAGGAGAAGAAATTCTCATCCCATTATCGGCTTGGAGGTGCAAAGTGAGCGCATCAGCAATGAAGCCAAGCATAAAGATGATTACTGCACTACCAGAGCTCCTGATGCTCCACATCGCTCCAATTACAAACTCCTCTTCTCTTTGCAGCTGAGGGATTAACCGAAGACGACTGTTGGACTCGGCGCAAAGTGGATTTCTTCCACTCTGTCCACCATAGCTCATTGTCATAATGATACATGGCCTGATGAGATAGTTTGTGCTGACAAAAGGCCTCCATCCTCACTCTTTTATTCCTTATATCTCTTTCAGGGAATCAGAGAGCTGAATACATCACCCTCAGTATTGAAGGCACATAAATCTTGTTTTAAGAGGCTTGTCTCAGCTCAGATTCTGTCAGACAAAGGCTGAGGCTTTTATTTATTACCTCAATCCTTGTTTGGTTGGCTATTGTGTCTTCAACAAAATAATAGTTTTATAGATCAGCACGGATACACATTATAATCAGTGGTAATAAAGATAAAGCTGTAGGAGGAGGGCGGAGACTGAGGAGCTTCAGTGCCGGCCGCAGAACTCGATTCTTCCAGCCATTAACTGCACTTCATGCCTGCCCCAGGACACACGCAAACAATTTTTCATGGCACATAAAGTGTTCGCTCTTATTTTCTCAAGTTTAAGCGCAAATATATGTGTTCATCACAATTAGTACCTATAGTTTTCAGTTAGGGTTTGGCTCACTGTTAAGTTAACCCTTTAAAAAGGTGGAACATCTTTTACACTGCTTTCAGATGCCGCTCACAATTATGAAGCAGCTGTATAAATGTTTCACAAATTCAAATCAATTAATATATTTAGATGAAAAGAAAAAAGGTGGGGGGAAAACTATATTTAGAATCATCAAAATTAAATTACAGTACAAAAGTTATAGCACTTTTCAAGGTCTGTTTTTCTTTTTTTAAATTAATTTTGGGGTAATTTTCTTGTACTTTTCACAGATTTCTTACTAATTCTGGGGTCATTTCTTTCTTTGCTGCTCATTGCCTTCTTCTCATATTTCGATAGAAATTAAACACATTTGCTCAGGTTTTAAGGGGTAAAAACTGAGCAGTAAAATGCAGCACATTTGTCTGTCTAGGGAAAAAAACTATTTTATAATTATCATAATTACAAGTTTAAAATTATGTTACAAAATCATTAAAATTATTAGAAACTGTTAGAAAAATTATTAGAATTTTCAGGGTTGCAGTAGAGCATGTACTGTAATGTTGGCATTGTACATTTCCACAAATCATGGATACATTACATTTGTACATTATTATGTAGCGAACACATCAACAGCGCTGTGTACTTAGATTAAGGCACTTGGTGGTTTGGAAAAGATCATGTGATGATTTAAAATATCTGGTTTGTTGGTCTTGAAAAGTGGCATACGCCTTGATGACACACAGCCTCTCAAAGACGGGAAGTCGGCCGGCAATTAACACAATCACAAAAGTTAACATGTTACGCCTTAATAATTACACATTACATATGTTTACATCACTTTTGTCCCATGCGTACTTATTTTAACTAAAACCACAATCTTTTCCTAAACTTAATCAAGTATATTTTTGTAGAATAAAACAAACTGCAACTATTGACATTATTTCCATCTTTTATGTAAATTTAACACATTTTGTTCCCACCATAATGCATTGTCAAGAGGTTGTGTCCATTGAATGTATGTATTTCTGTGAGACTGTTTTGAAATTTGAGGAGTTGCAGTCCTATTTTAACCAGTATTGTGCATCTTGAAGGTGCTTATCAGAGTTTCACACTGACATAAAAAAAACAGTCAATAACAATTTACTTGTACAACTAAACACTAAAAGATTGCAATTTTTATCATATAAAGAGAACTTTCTTATAAGATCAGATTTGTTGAGCTTTATCTTTCTGTGTCATTTCTTTACGCGGACTCACAAACCTTATTGTGAAGGTTCATTCGTTACCTGCAGAAATCACTTTTTTGTCTCAATCAAGCTTCTCCTGCACTTCCTTCACCAAAGAGCGATGTCGAGGCGGCGCAGCTTCAGATTTACTGCTGGCATTGTCTCGTGAGAGGGGAGCATCAATCTTTTGTTTTAATAGTGTCTCATTCGTTCACATGCCAGCACCGCGAAATGAAGCCGTAATTACTGGCCTTAATTGATGTGGTTTTACCACCTCAGACGATACTTCAGAGCTCTCCTCCCCCCGCACTGTATAGGCCCCACTGCTGTTGTTTGCACTATATTTCTGCGGCTATTGATCGCTATTATGGTAAATCCGATGGGCACAATGGAACTCTATCAGCAAAATGCAGGTTAATTATCTCAGGGTCAACCACTTTGGAATCTTCACAAAGAGCCGGCCGTTCTCTCTTTATTGCCTGACATTAAATTGCAAATACAAATTATTGTCTGAGCCCCTTTATTTTGCTAATAAGGGGGCAGGCTGGCAGTCATTAATGGAAGATTACCTCCCATTTTCCAAAGATTGTATTTGTGAGTTTTAAACAGGTCCAGACTAATTTATATGTGCTTCTGTTGCTGTTTCTCTCTTACGTTAATTACTTTTTACTTTATTTAATGCCTGACGTGTGGAATTTGTGACCAGCTTTGAAGTTTGTCGCCTTACATAATTAAATAAGATTTTACACAGAGTTTCCTTCAAGAGATCATTCCATCATGTCATAGAAATAATACACTTATAATCGATGCAGCCGTTTCCAGTGGATGCACAGATAAGACATTAGAAACTTTTTTTTGAAAGTTATATTTTCTGCCGTTAACAGAGCTGTCAGACTTTTGACTGGCTGGAGATAAATTGGCCTTATAAGAAGGTGCAGAAGCCCATCGATGGGAGGAACCAAAGTTAATGGAATTGATTGTGGATATTGTGTTTGCTTTCTGCAGGGACTCCAGTGAATCGGATTCCTATCATGGCCAAGCAGGTGTTGGATCTCTACATGCTCTACAAGCTCGTCACAGAAAAAGGCGGCTTAGTGGAAGTCATCAATAAGAAAATATGGCGCGAGATCACCAAAGGCCTTAACCTCCCTACCTCCATTACCAGTGCAGCTTTCACTCTCCGAACACAGTGAGTACAAGTGCCCATGATAACCCCACGACTGATAACCTGCGCTCAGTGCTTCGAGCGCCGCGGCCAGCCACAAGTGTGTGTCTACAATGATTGACATGTTTTTTACATAATCACTGGTGATTTTTTGCATCATGTCTCTGTGGTTTAAGTATATCTGTTATGATTAACCCTTTGAAACCTGGAGCGACATCACTTTCCATGTGCTGCTTTCAGATGTCTTTCACAAGTATTGAAATCAAATGGTCAGATTTCTTTCAAAAATATGGGAAAAATCCATTAAGCAAGTTAATAATAAATGTCCCACAAATTGCGAAAACATAGTAACTTTAGAAGATATTTAATGAAGAAAAATGTCTAGGGAAAAAAAAAAAAAAGCTCGGGAAAAGCTTTATTAAATTATACCTCTTTCTTTGTTAAACCCATGAAATTATGAAATATGTCATTTCAGTGGTCGTGGTTTCAGACTATTTTTTCAATCCCACTCCCGTTCTACAAAAATCAATTGATTGATGATTGATTGACAATATGCAACACAGTGACAAAAAGCAGAGTAAATCATTGACCTCCTCCTCCTCCTCCCTGCAGGTATATGAAGTACCTCTACCCATATGAATGTGAAAAGCGGGGACTGAGCTCCCCCGGTGAGCTTCAGGCAGCTATCGACAGCAACCGGCGGGAAGGCCGCCGGCAGAGCTACGGCTCGGCCATCTTCAACTACTCTCCTGTGGGCACCCCCACCCTCCTGTCCTCACCAAAGATACACATGTCCCACCTATCCATGCCCACTCACAACACTGGCCATATCTCCCAGGTGCCTGTCATCAAGAAAGGTAACGTAAAACAACACAAGATACAAGCTTTGTAGGACATAACTATTTCAAATAAGACAATACAAATATTTAATGACTAGTTATCTTAATTGCAGAGAGAAGCATATTCCATCATATTTTATTAACAAAATCATTATTTTCTAATCTGGTTTGTTGTTTACTGTGTGGAGCAACACTTCCTCCATGTTTATCTATTGTCTTTAGCATAAGGTCTGTTCCCATAGCATTAATTCATCATTATATAACAGTTAGTTCCGACCAATCAATTTGATTGGCCGAGAGGCATTTCATGAGTGATGATATACAGTTCAACATCACTGGGACTGTTAACTTCTAAGTCTGCATGTATCACTCCGCTTCACAGCTGTTCTAAACCGTTAATTAGGCTCACACTGATGGTCGGTAGTTATCTCACGTTATCGTAGATTGTATCAGTGTTGGAAGCGTGTGGAAATCCCGTCTGACCGGCATCGTTGCTCAAAACAATACCTGACCAAAATTCTGCATGGTGCGAAAGCCCTCGACAGAGGGACTTGTTCCCCAAACTGAATTTGAAGCCAATACACAATTTTTTCCTAGCTATAACCATGTGGTTTTTGTGCCTCACCACATGTCAACCACAGTGTTGCTGAAACATTAACTTTCAACATATCTGTGACATAATAACGTACAAATGTAATGCATCTACAGTTTGCAGAAAAGCACAATGTCTGCATTTATGTATACTACTGGAATAATGTAATTAAATGTGCATTATATTATATTTTATAACATTATTTGCCAACTTTCAAAAACAAGTGGCCTTTATTTGAGAATTTATGGTATGTGACAGGATGACATAATAAGCATAACTCGACACAGAGAGGAAATTAAGACAATGTTTTCTTTTAAACTGTGGGTGAATTAACCCTTTAAAAAAACAAATTAAGTGAAGTTTTAACTACTAGTGAAGCTCTCCACATACAAAAATCTGAACAAAAAAAATCTACTTCTGGTCATTATGCAATCACCAGGCCAGATTCTAAATAAACTCAGTCCTTTTTTGTCACCCTGAGAGATGATTAATTTCCTCCTCATGAATATTTGTCAAAGAAACAGTTGCACATGATCTATTTCACACCTCACAACACCTTTTTGAGAAACTCTTGCGTGATTACGCAGCCACCTAAGAAGAAGTTAGCATGTTCACATGTCACAATAGCTGCCTTATTTATATTCATTCATACTCATGCAACTTGTGGGTATTAGGTCATTGGCCCAAAAGAGGAAACATCTTGCAGGACTTCCTCATATCAGACACACTAATGCACCACCAAGAGCATGGGAGTGCTTTGATTACACGTCCTCAAGGAAAAGAAGCAGCGAGTTAATCTGTATAGCGTGCCACGCAGACATCGGACATGTCGAACACGCAGTTATTTTAGTTTCAAGTTATTTTAGTCTGGTCAGTGTACTTAATCTGCAAGGTTCACGTATTAAATATGATCCATTATTTCAATTATGAAATTAAATATTTGAATCTGCCAGCATCATGTGTTACTGATGGATTACCATGTGTGCCTTTATTATTATTATCAGTGCTACTACTACTACTACTACTACTACTACTACTACTACTACTAATAATAATAATAATAATAATAATAATAATGATGATGATGATAATGACAAGTAGTTGTATTATATAGCACTTTTCTGAACAAAGTTACAAAGCGTTTTTCATGAAAGCCACAGATAAAAACAAGGCAACAATAAAACAACAATGAAATAATTTGCAAACAACACAGTGACCATAAAGTAATACTGGGGATATTATTTTAAAAAAGTATAAAAAGAAGCATACAATGGCTGCATATGGATGATAAAACCTAGCCACAGCAACCCTTCAAAATTCCTTTTAGATAATGTGAAAAAAAATGTTGAAAGAACATTATTCATTATTTAACTTATAATCATAATTAGGGTAATTAAATACATTACACTTAATAATTTCTTTTAGATAATGTGGAAAACTTAGTTTGAGCAAATGAACTTTTATGGGTTATCAACTTAAAAACTTGTGTACATAGTTATTGTATTTAAGTATGAATAACACACATTTTTAAGTTGATTCTTCAAAATGTTACGTTTTTCACATTATTTAAAAGGGATTTTACAGTGTCATGTACTGTTATAATGATTACAAACACACATTTATAAGTTGATTACTTGTAAAAATTAAATTGATCCAACAAAATTTTCCACATTATTTGAAAGGAATTTTAAGGAGGATTAAATATTCATAAATGCTTTTCCATAAAAGACTTAAGAAGGGATTTGGACCCAACAACGAAATCTGTCAACCAGATTTCGTTGTTGGATTTATGTTGGGCATTTTTCTTGTAAATATGTCTGGGCTATGAGACCAGTGAAGAAAATGCTGAAAATCAAAAAGCAGGAATGTTTTGTGACACTTCGATCATTTTGGGGGATTTCTAATAGTTCTTGCAACAGTAAGACAAAATACTTTCATTTGTCAAGTATTTACATTTCCACAATTGCCTAAAGGACACGCCTGTTCACCTATTTTATGCATAAACACTGTCTGAATTGATGTTCCATATTATTTACTTTATCTTATTAAGATGATATAATATTAAAAAAAACTGTGATAGAGACTTTCAATATTTTGTTTATATATATATGAAAGTGTCATGTAATGCAGAGCACTGAACATCAAACAAATAAATCGAAGAGCCAAGAAAGAGTGAAGTGAAAAGCAGGACTTAAATACTCACCAGACTGACAAGGGGATGAAGTGCAGGTGGAGAAAAAGGACAGAGAAGCTCAGGTGAGAGGAATCAGGTGATGAGACAGAGGAATAGGCAGCGAGCTGATTGGCTTAGAGACACTGAGGAGCAGGAAGGACTATCGAGACTGATGTAGGACAGCTGTGTGGCTTTCTAAGAGACACTGAGGAGCAGGAAGGATTAATGAGAGTGATGTGAGACAGGTGTGACAGATAAAACAGGCAGGAGACAGACAAAGGCAGGAAGTAACACAAGACATGACACATGGGGCGAAAATCTACAAAATAAATCAGGAAACAGACTGACCATGATGAACACATGAAAGCAAGAAAAACACACACAGAAAACCCTAAAACAAAGTTCAAGAGACAACAGAATATTAATCCTTTGGGGTTTCCATCTAAAAACATAGTGCCATCTTTACAAAAACCTGGCATTTAAAGGTTTAAAGTTCTGAAAATAAATGAATATTTGATATTTATGATTAGACTGACTGATGTTGGTTAAAAAATGAATTCAATGAAAGTAGAAAAGAATATTATTGCATAATATTTTTTAAAGCAAACTTTGAAAAGTGCATTTTGTGTGCAGAGCGATACGATTGTGTGTAATATTTAAGCAGGCCCTGAGGATTAGTAAGTTTATTTGATTCCAGTACTTATAGTAATTGTATAGAATACAAAACAACATTTGTCACATATACTATTATACAGATTACATAATTTAGTGAAATGATTTCGTGCCTAGCTCCAGAAGCAAGTATCAAACAGAAAAACTGAATAAAATAAATTACTTTAGAATAATATGAAATAGCAGGGCGGCATAGTGGCGTCGGCCACAGCAAGAGGGTCACTGGTTTGAAACCCAGTTGGACCGGGGTTTGGTCCATGGACAGGCCCTTCTGTGTGGAGTTTGCATGTTCTTCCCGTGTCTACATGGGTTCTCTCTAGGGTCTCCAGCTTCCTCCCACAGGCAGGTCAGGTTGATTGGTGACTCTAAATTGCCCTTAGGTGTGACTGTGAGCGTGTATGGTTGTCTGTCTATATGTGTGTCGGCCCTGTGATAGTCTGGCAACCTGTCCAGGGTGTACTCTGCCTTCTGCCCGATGACAGCTGGGATTGGCTCCAGCCCCCCCGCAACCCTTATGAGGACAAGTGATTACAGAAAATGAATGAATAATATTAAATAAAATGCTTTTTTAAAAAGCACTTACTGTTAGACATAGACTTTACCCACAAAGCAGAAATGTAGGAATGAAAATGTCGATGTGACATGCATAATGAAGGAGATTTCAATATTCACAGGAACTAGTGTGAATATTTTCAATATACATCTCATTCAAAATGCATATGACATGACTTCTGACATGTACGTGTATGCAGACCTGTGTTTCCACACAGATATCACCTACTTAAAAGGCTCTTTCTCTCTACAGAAGAGCCCATGATGGCCAGCTGTCTGCCCAGCCGGGTGGCCCTCCCCATGTCACCCAGCGGCCATCACGCAGCAGCTGTGGCTGCCCAGGCAGCAGCGGCTCAGGCCGCGGCGGCCGTCCAGGCGGCAGCCCTGGAGCAGCTCAGAGAGAAGCTGGAGAGCGGAGAACCGCCTGAGAAGAAGATGATGATGGTGGCAGAGGAGCAGCAGAGGATCATGCAGCACGCCCTGCAGCAGAACCTGCTGGCCATGGCCACCCAGCTGCCCCTCAACATCAAACTCAACAACAGAGGTGAGATGCTCACAGGGGGTCAGTGCACTGATTTGTCTGGACTTACAGGTCCTCTCTGTCTTCTCTGGGGCTTTATCATTTGCAAATTAAAGACTAGGCAAGAGAGCTTTCTCTGTGCTGTAACACCAGCTGTGCTCCCTTTCTGACAGAAACCCTTCATAGGATATACAATGTTTATTAGTCAAAGCATTAGTGTGATGATATTCAGTAATTTGATTCCTCCTCCTGAAAAGACCAAAACCAAACAGTGGATGTATCTTCTAACAAGTACAATTTGTGTATCTTCTTCTTTTGTGCCATATAGCTCCATTGTTGCTAAAACACATCGTTCAAGTTACAGTGTGTCATTAGGCAGGTGTCTCAAATTGTTGGTTTTGGTCTTTTGATGGGATTTTTTAATTCTGCCAAGATACAATACGATACGATACGATACGATACGATACGATATTGTAAACTTGCATTATTACAGCAGCAAAGTACAAAATAAAGCAAAAGAACAATGTAATTAATAAAAATAAGATGCAAAACTTAACAGTTAAAAAATAATAATAAAATGAAAATAAAACATTGGAACTCATTTAAAGTTAACTTTCAAGTATTATATTTAGATGTGCCTCTAATATAAAACAGTGTTGTGTGGGATTAAATATGCCCATCCAGTATTTGTTGAAGCATTTAACAAGTTTAAATCACATTTTATGTTAGTAGGAATATTCACACTAAGATTCAAAAAGGCCAGAAGAACAGCATAAAAAATTCACATGCAAGAAACAAGCAGCAGGCTTAAAACAAAGTGTACATGTAATACAGGCTCTGATGCATAATGACTATAATGCATAAGTTAAAGTCAGGTGTTAGTGTAATGCTGAGGTTGGTCCTATCAGACTGAAATGACAGCGTGTCTGCCGCTCTGGGTGGCGTGTCAAAAAACAGCTAACATCCCTGCCAGAGAAGCCGTCTGAGATCCAGCTGCCTCAACCGCTAATGTGCACATAGTTCATCATATAACATGTGTAATTTGAAGCTCAGCTCCAGAGATGTTATGAAGAAATAGTTCTTGTTGACCACAGGCAGAATCCAGTGTGTCATGAGTAAAAATGCCTCATGCTGCCAGGCTGTGGCTGTAGCCTGCGCCGCTCGTGACACGCCATAAGTCACATATGACTTAATGATAGAGGCTAAAGGAAGAATAAGGGGCCTATCTGCTCAAGTGTGATATCATTTCTGTCTGCATCACTGCCTCTCTCATATTAGTCATAATAGAGGGCTTTGCACTTGATACGTGATGGAAAAATGAGTGAGAATCTTTCTCAGGTTAATTCCCACGCTGGTCGTCTGGCTCTGGCCCTCACATATAAACACTGTCATTTAAAGATTACACCCAAACACTATTATTTGTCTCCACCCAGATGCACTTAGACGGATAAATTTGTGTTTACACGTGGTTTTATATCACTGAGACGACTTAAGACACTTCTGCTTCTTCAGAGCAGTTATTCAGACAAGTTTTCCAACTGCTTTCAGATTCATCCATAACTGACATGTACAAATGGCCGTAACATCTTTTGACAGTTCTTTCTCCCCAGAACTCTTTAATAAAGCTCTCCTTATCCTGTCACTCTCTGAATTATCACCAATACTCCAGCGGGCGCTCCTCTTGCTTCTTCTGTTCCCTTTCTAAATGCTCATATTGAGTTTTTCTCTCTCTCGTTCTCTGCCTCCTCTCTTGACAGATGATAGACAAGAGACCGCATTGAACCTGTCTACCAACGGCATTAGCAGCATCAACATGTCAATAGAAATAAATGGAGTTGTCTACACAGGTAAATAGAGGGGCCGTTTGCTGATGTAATTGCAGGCAGGAAATTCAATAAGTTATAGCAGCACCCTGGTGCTTAGTCCTCTACGCAATTTGATGTCTTTGCTATAAAATCCATCGTAATGAAGTGGCAGTCCAATAGAGTTAAAAAAGTTAAATATCTCAAAATTGGGCCTGTGGATTTGAGGTCGATGGGGCTTATTGTCTTATGTGCCTGCCTGGAGTGTGTGTGTGTGTGTGTGTGTGTGTGTGTGTGTGTGTGTGTGTGTGTGTGTGTGCGCGCGTGTAGGTAGCTTGTGTCTTGAGGTAATTACTGCCTCTTTACTTTACCATAGGCCATTCATGTGAGGCTGTATATAAGGCCGGTGGCCATCACATCATATCTGAGCTGGTGTTCAACCTGCCACCAGCTGACACATACTTTAAAGGGACAGTCAAGATGTTTTGGAGTGTGGTTGTATAGCGCACTTAACTATAGACAATATATGACTAGTAGATGTCAGTCTGCATGCCCCCGTTTAAGAAGAAGCAGGGCTGGAGTACTGACATGGAAGCTAAGCAATGTACTGCTGCCATTGAGGGCCAGCAACAAAAAAAACCAACATTTTCACTGCTTTACCTTTTTGTCAGATAGCTTGTTCAGATGGGTTAACAGCTTCCCCTTCTCTGCTCTTGTCAAAGCCACCACACTCAATTGACAAAAACATTCATTTTAGCTCACAAGAAATGGTCTACCGCTGCTTCGATCAATTTGTTAGTTTGTGTCATTGTGTGACTTTGGTAAATCCAAACTATCCCTTTTCCCCCTTTGAAACATGGACTTACATCAGTTTTCTTGTGCTGCATTCAGATGCCTTTCACAAGCATTTCAACATTTGAAGCTTGAGCAAAGTGGTTTGATTAATTAAAAAACAAACAAACAATGGGTTAAAAGGCAATCAGCAATGCAGCATAAAATGTCCTGCAAACTGAGAGGGAGAATTAGAAAATTATCAAATAACGAGTATTTAAAATCAGGTTACTGAAAAAAATCTATTTTATATAATTAATTAATTTCAGCTAATTTTTTGTAAGTTTTGTTAAATTGCTCATTGTCTTATTTATATTTTTTTGAAAGAAACAAAGCTTGGGTTTCAAAGGGTTAAACACCAAAGTCCCACAATAACAAAATAACAGTTTGAGGCAGCAGTAGACCCGCGGTTCCTGTGCTCAGGGATGTTGAATCACTGTTTTTCTCAATTTAAAGGAGCAATATGATGGCTTCTTTTTCCCTGTAAAAAAATCACTGTGTGACAACAAATTAAAGTAATAAAAATATTTTAAAAATAGTGCACACTTAATCTGAAATTGTTTTTTTTTTCTGGTGGCTAAAATACATTTGCTGCAGTCTCCTTCAGAGCATTAGATTGCTCAGCTTCCATGTCCAAGTCCAACCTGTCTCTCCAAACATCTTCTGTGTGTGATACTGACTCTGAATAAGCACCACATATAACAACACTTGAAATTGGATCTACCCCTTTAATGTGTCTTTATGTTTGAGACCCTAGTTGAGTAAAATGAAATATAACTGTTGACTGTCTTGTTATTGTCTATGTAATACAGCATGTTCTGAAAAATCTTAAATTCAAATTTACAAAAGTCATTTACTGGCTCAAAACTCATTGTTTACATGTCACCACTGGAAAAGGACTTTCTAAAAAATCTTCAGCCTAGATGGAGTTTATAAAAGATTCATTATTAGTTATCTAAAACATAGTTTGCATGTGGATGTAAGGCCAAAACATATAGAAAAGTTTTGTTTTCAAATAACCTGTACAAGGCCTAACACCAAATTCTTTTTTAGAGCTGTCATTTCAAAAGAACTCAGCATTACTTTGGGCACAGTTACAGATGTGTGTGCTGACGTACGGCTGTACTAATTAAAAGTGAGACTGTGATGCGTCCTCTGTAGACGGATGGATGAAGAGACATTTGAGGAATGTTACACCTGTTTCTCTTGAAATTCGAATTATTTTCAAAAGTTTGCACTTTGTTACCAACAAACTTTAACACACTGAACACAAACCCAGTGGATTCATTTAAAGCAACATAATTTTTCTTGTGCTGCTTTCAGACAGCTTTCACAAGTATTTAAACCTTTGAACCCTGAGCAAATTGGTTTGATTTCTTCAAAAACATGGATTAAACTGCCATCAGCAATTCAGCATGAAATTTACCACAAACAAAATGCAAAAAATTTAGACAAAGGAAAATTACTGAAAAAAAATTACCTTTTGAAAAAAAGGGTGAGAGAGAGAGTCATAGAAAATGATCAAATAAATAGGCTATACTATCAAGAAATCTGTATTCATAATTATTTTGATTATATATTTAAAATAAGGTTACAGAAAAAAATACAAATAAAAATATAAATACAAAAAATATTTATTACTTTTTATATTTATTGTTTTGTTTTAGTTTTATTCTCGTTTTTATTGATTTGTTCTTTTTTGCTTTTTTGCTAATTTCAAGTAACATCTTGGAACCTAACTTATTTCTTGCTAATTTGATTCATGATTTCTTTAAGGAAAAAGGCAAAGAGCAACTTGGTGAGGAATACTCCACAAATTGCAAAAAGTTGGTAGATTTTGAAAATTATTTTGAAAAACTGTATTACAACTTTTTATTAAAAAGTATTATAATTCTAATTACATATTCGAGTTAATGTTACAGAATTGTTGTATTTTATTAAGCTTTTTTCAAGTTTTGTTTGCCATGTTTGTTTGTTTACTCTCTTTTTCATTTTTTGTTTGTCTTATTTTGTTCTGTTTATCAAACTTATTCAAGTTATTTCTTGTACTTTTTACTAATTTCTTGCAAATTTTGGGGTAATTTCTGCTTTTGTTGCTCATTGTGTTCTTACAGTGCTGATGAACAAATCAGGCCAATTTGCTCAAGTTTCAAAGTTTACTTAAATTTTTCTTTAATTACACTGTATATAATCTTTTATCTCGATTTCATTCAAAAATGGAAAGAAGGTAATAAGCAACTTATAAGAAGAAATGGCCCAAAATGAGAAACATATTAGAAAAAAGGACAACAAAATTATATGAAAATAAGATAAAAAGTAAAAAAAATATATATATATACAATTTTAAATGGATTTACCTAAAAAAGGGGATTAAAAATAATAATTCTGTAACATAATTTTAAATATACAAATTTAATTACTAATGATTATTATAAATATGTTTTTCCTAACATTTTAAAAATATTTCTCTAAATCTACAAATTTCTTTTAATTTGTGGGACACTTCTTGCCAAGTTGCTCATTGCCTTTTATTCATGTTTTCAAAAAAATACAGACAAAGGGTGAACGTATGAAAAAGATAATGTTGGTCAGTACTGTGATGCCTTCAGTAATAAACAGGCTGTACATACATAAAAAAGAAGAAAAATCAGTGGTGGCATGTTCCTTGGAGACCTGATGCCAGCAGGTGTGTGGAGTATGAGGCTGACTCGATGTGTGCTCCTCAGGCGTGCTGTTCGCTCGGCAGTCGGCCATAGCAGCCATGACGGGACATCGTGGGAAACACAGCAACTGTCAGACTCAGGGAAAGACCAGTCCCACGCAGTTCCAGCCCTCCTGCCCCTCCTCCTCTTCCTCGTCCTCCTCCTCTTCCTCACTCCACGGACACAGAAACTCCTCCCCCTGAGTTTCTTGTCCATCCTCCTCCTCCTCCTCCTTCTCCTCTCACACCCCATCAAGGAGGAGATCCATTGTCAAACAGCTGGAGGCACAATCATCAGAGAAACTCCAGGGTTTTTTTTTTGAGGGCGGTTTTCTCTCCATCCTTCCCTCCATCAAATTCCTTTAGGTCAGCCAACAACAGATTGAAAAGCAGAAAACATCCCCGCTCTGAGTTAGTGTTTCGAAGACATTTAACCTTTGTGTGTTATCTTCGTCTTTCACGTCGTCAAAGGCATCTGTGATCAAAAGAACGTTAGCTGAAGGTGCAACCCAGACGAAGCCGAATCAAGACTCCCTCCTGTGCACCATTTTAACCAAAACACGAGGCCACTGAACAGCGAACCTTCAGCAAGAGATGATGACGGTGACCTCAGAAACTCGCAGCTGATACCAAAGAAGAGAACAAATGTGCGATTTCTTCAACGTGTGCAGCATTTACAGTGAGCCTCAGTGGCAATGTTTAAACCTGAAGATCATAGCTAGAATACCAACAGAGCAAACACATCCAAGTGGAAATCATCATGTATTCTGCAGAAAAGCTGATTGCTTAACAGTGTGGGCTTATGTTCCATTGGACAGTTAGTTAGTAATGTCTCAACCGTAGACTGTATATAAAGATGGATGATGTGCCCCCACTCAACCCCCACTATACTTAAGTGAAGCTAAAATATTGCGGATACGGGCATTGGCTCATTCGGCGATGGATTCTACACAGTAGCGATATCGGAAGTAAAACACCCGTCCGACCAATTGCGAACAGCTCCACTGAATGTGAGCACATGGATTGGCTGTCATAGCTGTCAACCATGGCAGAAAATCCCTCTTTTATGTAATTTAATAACTCATTAAAACCGAGCTTATCATAAAACAAACACAAACACTTGAACAAACATCAGGGTGATGAGAACTACTTTCAGTGATAGAAACCATCTTTGGGAAAAATGTTTTCTTTGTGTGAACTTTGAGATTTTATTTTGGCCTGTGCCCCATTCACTTACATGGAGGGGTGGGCTTTATGACCTATACTGCAGACAGCCATCAGGTGGCGATCAAGACTGAACATTTACACTTTGTGGGAGCTGTCATGTTGTCTATCTTTATTTACAGTCTTTGGTCTCCACATAAAGTCAACCTCAAAAGAATGTGTGCACATCCATGCAGAAGTGACGGTCAAGAGTCTAATATGAGGATAGTAAGTGTAGTTTAGTGACTGAGTCTCTTTAAACAATCAGCTCAGTCCACGGACAATCAGCAACGCATTAGCTCGCTAACTAGCCAGCAGGCGAATGGAACAAAGCAAATAAAGTTAAGTAATAGCTTTATCCATTAGTAACAAATACTATGTTCCAAATCATATTGTAAAACTAATACCTTTGATTATATATTTTATCAGAATCAGATTAAGATTTTAGGGGGCCCAAGGGCTTTCAGTCACATTCAGAAGTCACTTTAGGGAAATGATGCTGCATTCACTTAGAATCTTTGAGGCAGTGTCATTTTAATCATGAGCAAGATGATAAATTAAGTAAAGAGGGCAGAGAATACCAGCATTTTGATCTAAATTTAAATACCCGTATTTTAACTTTTTGCTCTCCATAAACGAAAAGTCTTAAAAAAAATGAAGACATTTTTTTCTGCTGTCCTCCATGATGGAATTTACAAGCGGATGTTAAGCAGAAAACATGGGGGATGTCGACAGTTACTGGACATAACTGAATAGTGTTTCCCACAGCAAAGCAGCTTTTGTGGAACCATGAATGCAGCGCAGGCAGAGCTTTTCATGAGTCCTTTTTTTCTTTAGCACCACATTGTGAGTCACGGGGTAGATAACTGATCTGTCGATCCATTCAGAGCTGATCTGATCAGAGAGGAGCACCTGCTGCAGAGGCGAGTTAGACCCAGTTTAGATCCAGCACAATGGCTTTTAATGTCCTAGATGTTCTGCTGCTCCATCTGTGCCCGGAGTATGCGCTGCACTTCTACAGTATTTTCCTATGAATAACAACCAGTATACATAGTAAATTAGTGTTTCCAATGAACAGTTCAGCTCCAAAAATAAAAAATCTATTTTTGGTGGCAGATGTCTTTATCCCAGCTACCTACCACAAATAAATCTGTATTTTTCTAATGTCGTCCACCTGATTCCATGTGAACGCAGCATTAGCACAAAAGGTTTTTTTGGTGTGTGTGCTTAAGTGGTGCACAGAAACAAACATTATAATTATAATAATCAAATCATTCCAGTTTAGTTGCCTCACAGATAACCTGGGGCCCCTGAAGATCCCAGCTGTGCCCCAGTAAAAGCATAGGAAAGAAAATAAGGAAAAACACATTTGCAGAATCAACGAATCTGAGCTCATAACACCATTAGATGAATTAAATTAAAAATGTCATCAAAGATGTATTACTTTAACAGTCAACAAACAGTTTTCTACATCTTTCCAGACATGGATGTACATACAACAAGAACTTGATGCCAGACGCCAGTCCAGTCCAGGCCCCCGATCATTCACATTCTGATAATTTCATGAAAAAAAAAAAAAAAAAAAAATTTCATTTCATATTTCATGATGGGATTGTTTTTTGAATACAATGTAATAACTGACCTTCAACCAGACATCTCTTTTAAAACAGTGGTTTATCAGGAAAATTCATTTTAGGCAGTATAACAACATGACTTGTGTTTAGTATTTTTGGAACATAAATACTTCATTCAAAAAAATATCTTTCATTAAGTTAGGATGAGTTTATAATATGCATTTGGGACATAGTTTTTAGTCTTTTAGCTTGTGTAGTAATCAGATGTATTTTCAACAACAATGAAAGTTAGTTGACCATCATTAGCTGAACAGAAGGCTGCAGACAACATTTTATTCCCCTGGGTTCTCTTTTTCTGCGATTACAGAATAAATGGCGCTTGATTATGATATATCTGCTCAAAGGAATATATTGTTTGATCATAGAATATATTTTCTTGTGAGTAGAGATCACAAAATATTAAAATATAAATTGGTTTAATCTCAGAATATCTTCCTCGTGACAAGAAAACTGTCAGAATCCCTTCCTCTCTGCCTTCCAGACTGCACAGAGAGGGCTTAAATTGATGTGATGACAAGCGTTGTTCCCGTCCGATGCTTTCCACATTCATTACGGTAAATATTGCGATCGACATTGTTGCTCCACAGTTGTGTTGTGGTCAGAAACACTTACAAAAATGTCTGCTGAGGTCGAGTGTGGTGGAGCGGCAGCACATGAGATTGCATTATTCTTTGAAGAAATCTTCTGCAACGCACAACTGAGACCACGGAGAAAATAATCAGTGATGTTTGTTAACACAATAAGACAGAAGCACAAAACTGAGGGTCCTTATGTGGCATTGAATTCATTCTGGAAACAACCGAGTAGAGCACTTCAGGAAGCGAGTGATCAGAAATAATAAGAGGTGACAAAAACAGAGAGTCTGTAGGAAACTGTCATCAGTCGCTCAGTAGTTTTATATTGTGAATAGAATCCAGGTTTCTTTTTATTTAGTAATGCACTTGTGTCTAACATCACAGAGCTTCTCCTTTCTTCCTTTTTCTTTCTTTCTTTCTTTCTTTCTTTCTTTTCTTTCTTTCTTTCTTTCTTTCACTCAGCTTTCATAAAAAAGATCAGAATATTTTCTTTATCGTGAAGGGAAATGGGAACCAGTTTGAAGATACAGTATATGGGTTTTTATTAAGTCTGTAAAAGCATTTAAATTGCAGATTTTATTTATTATGTTTTATATCCTGCAAATTTAGCTCCACCACTTTGTTTGCAAACCCTTTTTAAGAGTCTTCTCGAATGCAGATACCTCACCAGTCTACCTGTATATAGTCATAGTAAAGTATGAATACAAGATATACCTCATAAATTTCATTTATTTTTTATTGTACAGCCACCTGAAAACCAATGTTTTACTGCAACAGATCACTGGATTTTTTTTCTTTTTTTTCATATTTTGTATGATTATACCAAAGAAGGGAATATTTTATTGACACACATCTACCTCATTTGTTATAGACTGTGCCAACAAGCATGTCCACAATCTTAATTGCCAGTGTATTCATGGTGTTTCATATCCATGTATTTGTGTGAACACAAAATGCTTTTCAGTCAAAGAAAAGAGACAATAGATTAGAGCAGGGGCGTAGAACAAGGGGGGACAGAGTATGCAGAGCCCACATATGAGGAGGGCCCATAGATGAGTATTGATGTGGGGAGGGACCTACAGAGAATGCCTATGTATAGGATGCTGTGCTACGCCCCTGCATTAGACAAAAGGATTAAGCAACATGTTCAAAGTGCTTTTTATGTTGGGTGTTGTGCCGGCGCAACAAAACAGCCTTTTGTGGGACACAGTAGGGACGCTTGTCAAAACAATTCTGCATGAAAACATATACAGTGAAGAAGACAGCAGTATATAACAACGATTGGCACAGATTTTGCCCTGTCAGTGAGGATGGCGATCTCAGTCATCTGGTTTTGTATTGTGATACATATGAGCACATGTGCTTATGTAGCAAGAATTATTGCACCCGAAATTTCCTCTTTCACTGATAAAGAAATGTGAGAGATGCTGGTAAATACGGTCACACATACTGTCCATAAAGTCAAGATTAGAGCCCAGCAGACAAATGGGCCAATCTATCAGCGGATATTGGCTGATAGACCCAATATATCTTATAGGCTCTTGATCAGCTTTGTTTTGGCACATACGAAAGTCTTTACAACACACACATGCACATAGACATGGGGGAACACATTACTATAGGTATTGTTTTTAGGAAAGGGCACAGATTTCAGGGACTATGGGACTACAATTTCCAGTATTCATCCTTAATTGATCTGTCAATCCCTCTCATCAACCACAGGCCAGTTTTCCATGAAATTTTAACACAGTGTCACAGAAATTAGGTTGATGAGGTTTTGGGGAAAAAAACTCAGTGGGTTAGGTTTAGAGAACAAAAAATACTTGGCTAAGTGTAGGAAAAGGTCATGGTTTTGATTAAAATAACTACATAAGGGACTTAAGTCTCACAAAGTTATATATTTGCATAGTTACATAAAGTACCAACGTAAAGTACTGTGTGAAGTAGGGTAGAGTCTGTAAAGTTACAAGACTAAGTTTTACTTTTGGTTTCACATTGGACACAAACAGTGGTCCCTGGTTAGAAGTCCATGTTTTTTTTGACCTATCCACCTACAACATATTCTCATAGAGCGATTTGTATGATACCCTACAAATTAGCACCCCAGGACTGACATTATCTCCTTAATGTAAAGTCATGTAGTTACTGTGGTTAGATTAAGGAAAAGAAACATGGTGATGACATACCATAAATTACTTAAAGTTCACTCAGAGCTATCATGGTCTCAAACTCACGTCAAAAGGCAGGTTTCCATTGAGCCTCAAATGGAAATTAACCACCCAAACCGGCTGCCTTACAAAACCATTTGGAACCGCTTCCTAGTTTACTCCCATCGTTGCATTAGTCATTGGATAGCAGCCTTTGAAGATACGTGGGTTATGCACAAATTACTGACCTACAATTATACGGAAAATGGATGAATTTGGGTGCATTACTGTCTGTAGGAAGAGTTAATGAGAACAGCCAGCAACCCAACATGAACTTTCTCACTGAAAGATCCTCACTGACTTTGCATTGGTATTTTTTTACATGTTGCCAGCAGTAATTTTAGCATAATTTGTTTCCACTACCAGGTACTTTACTGTAAAGACTTTGAGGCTGTTTCACAAATGTCATTCACACTCATGTTCCCCAGGGGATGAACACTTCTGATTTTAATGATGCCATGACCGTTTGTTTACCACCACCTCCTTTGTTGTTGTGTGCTTTGTTGGAGTTGCTGTCTTCCTCTCCTGGTTTTTCATGCAGAATGATCATAGTTGTTGATTTCAAAATGCTCTGACTAGTTCAGTGTGATGATGACAGTGTAACGCTCCAGGCTGATTACTGGTGATAAAACTAATAATATATTGTGTGACTGTATGTATAGATCGTGATGTTGAAATTGTACAAACACAATCTTGCAGCAGAGGACAATCCTCAGCCAATGAGACGAGCTGAAACCTCAGCTGTCCGCTGAGTTGTTGAAGGCGGTTGTGCTTTATGATTCTCATGTTTACTTGAAATGTGTTCTTTGGCAATCAGGCGATTCTGCAGGTCGACACAGCAAAGGTCCAAGAATCACTTCTGTATTCACAAATGTTACATCCTGGAACACTGAATCAACAATATCAACTCAATTTTAATGAACTTGATTTTTTTTTCTTAAAGCAGCTGGATTAGATGGATGTTTATTTGCTATTAACAGAGCTGCAAAGTGGAAGAAGTTATTCAAGGTGTACAGGGCTCTGGAAGTTAAAGTTGGAGCTCTTCAGGGCTTGTTTGGACATGAACTCTCCTGGTTGATTCACTAGTTTAAAAAAATCAATAATTGTGCTAGAAAGTAGCACAATTACAAGCCTTTGGATATGAAAACTGAGGGAGATACATCAAGTCAAACTCCCAGGGTGCCTCTCAGTAAGAAACATCATTGAATATAGAGCTTATTCACATGTCACTAACTGAATCTAAAACTTAAAGGAATACTTCAACCACAGAATGACCATTTGAATATCAATCATTCACCTTGTATTACGCCTCCACAGTAAATGCAGAACCCAAAAAAGGCAGACATTCTTCATGAATATAAGTGAACGGGTCCACGTTTAAAAAAAGCAAAACTACATCAAAACATCCATTTATTAACTCTCACACAACTCATGCACTATTATCAACATCTCATTTATCCAGTCATATGCTCAGGACCTCCCAAACACACATATTTTTACTACAGTACAAGGTAAGACGGTTTCTCCTATGAGCAGCGTGCCTGAACACGCGTATGCGAAAGAGCTCCTGCCTGAGCAGAGTTCAAACATATGCATGTGACCATACATCCGTACATGAGACAGTTTGTACTGATGTGTTTTAAACCATACAATTTTAGCAAAAATGCATGTGTTTGGGAAATACTGAGCATAGGACTTGATAAATGAGACTTACTGAGATTATACTGCAAGAGTTTTGCGAGTTTGTTAATACAGGTTTTGCTTTTGCTAAATGTGGAGCCTGATTTCTGCAATTCTGAAAGAATGTGTGTGTGTGTGTGTGTGTGTGTGTGTGTGTGTGTGTGTGTGTGTGTGTGTTTCCGTTGACTGTGGAGGTATGCCAGAAAAACGTTTTCTTTAGGAATTTAAGAAAATACGTGATGAATGATTGATATAGATCATTTTAACAGACAATAGGCAGGTTTCCCTCAAAATGTGCAAATTGACATTGCAAATATGAAATATGCCTAATAGAAATACATCATTTAAAAAAAAAAAAAAAACATTTACCGGAAATACGTTTTTACACTCGCATGAGGTGGTATTTCAGGCAGTTCGAAAAAGCCATAATTCGCAAAACTGCAATAGAAACGCTGTTTTCTCTTTTATAGTTCACATGATGTACAATAAAGAGTTGCTACAAGAGCTGTTATTGTATCGCATAACTCTTCAAAAATTGAGCAGATCATCTGGAAGTTTTCAATCCAAAATTCCTCTGTGAAATCGTGGACTATCACCTCCCAGAAATCCCTCATATGTGGCCGTTCCCACATATAAGGGACTTGTCTTTCCATTCCATTCCATTATTGCTCTATAACACACCTACATGGCCTTGGATTGGAAATAATGACGGCTAGTGTGGTGGCTGCAATAGAAATAAAGCTGCTAATGTTTTGAACATCCATCACCATGCTTCTTGGAATGTTATCATGAGAGGAGATGTCACAGAATATCACTCATCGGAAACACAGTCATCTGGCAATTTTGTTTTATTGACATTTTGAAAATGTCGCATAAGTTTTGCACAGATCTGTAAGGGAAACCTAACTAGTGACAAATTTTGTAGTTGAGTTGGAAATAGATCTTGGCACCTAATATGGTACCTAATATTGGCTTCATCTCCATAGCAACAGAGCTGGCGCCCTGTGGTACCATAGTTTTCACATCCATCTGCCGAACATAACTGTCAACTATAGATGGCCATAAAATCAATCTGAAAGATCATTGTCTTATCCAGGAGACTCAGATATGAATAATAGGTGCTTCTCCCACTTTTCAACTTTGCATCACGTGGCTAATGTCCAGATTCTGTGGGATTGTCTGGAGTCCAATCACCTAATTACCATTTATGATAGTAAGTTTTTACATGTATCACGGTCCTGAATCATTTCAATCACTCAGAGGGTCCCAATATTGAACATACAATCTCATTGAGTGATGGTCTTCTTTGAGACTTTTAAGGTGCAAGAAAGACATCATCAAAAAAAGATGAAGTCTTCTATTATAGTCAATATAAACAAAATTTCAATCAGTCAGTGAGGTAGAAAACTTTTATTTAATTTGTATAATTGTATGTATGGACTTTAAAACCTTGAAACAAAAATTCAGAGCAACTCAAATGCCCATGAGCTGGCTCTCCAAGATCGTGATGCACAGTGTGATGCTCCTTGATCAGCGCTCATTCAGGACAGTGTGCACTGTAAAACTGCTCATTTTACGTAAGAAAAATCTAGAAAACCGATTGCCTTAAAAAAATGTAAGTAAATATAACCATAAGTCATAATTTATGTGTACTTCAAAACTAATTTCTAAGTTTATGTAAATTTGGTTAAATTTGCTTAAGTTTGTGAAGCTGTTGCAACATGAAAATGACAAGTTTAATTAAATCAACCAAGTTCACTGTGCTATATATCTGTGTTCTGCTGGTTGTATTTTCTTAAACATGTCAACAAAACAGAGCTCACAGATCCTCTAACCTTATCAAAAGCAAAATACTTTTTGTCATAATCGAGTTAAGTCAGACAAGAAGATAGAAGGTAGATTTATTAGTCATTATCTAAAGAAAGTTTAAAAAAAATGTCCAAAGTAACTCAATTTACTGGAGTTAAAAACACTTAAAAATAATAAGGTAATTTCACTCACATTTTTAAGTTGCAGCAACTTCACATAATTAAGTAAATACAGCTGAATTTTGAGCAAACTTATATAAAGTAAACATAAATTAAGATTAAAAGTAATGTTTACTTTCCTTTTTTAAGGGTATTCACAAGATTAATAATTAATTAATTAATATGATTAATTAAATCATTAATTTAGATAAGATCAACTTGTCAGATTTTACAGTGTACGTTGTGTCCCTCCAGTATCCATGTGCTCCTCGCAGCACAGCCCCGTGTCACATCCTATAAACGCAGCACCGGCACAGTCTATCCCCCAGCCCTTCCTCCTGTACATACTGCTGAACCATGCAGATCACTCTGCAAGGCCGCAGCATGGAATCACTGGCATTCTCTTCACCAAAGAGTTTTTCAAGCTGTGACCACTTGATTTTTAGGTCATTAACCAATGGCAGAGCAGACGAGCAACACAACGCGACCACTCTGCGTGCAGAAAAAAAAAATGAATTGACTTATGTAATCAAATAACATGTTGTTTACTTTGTATTATGCTATGCTGGTAGTTTTTAGACACTAATTGCTTTATTAGCTGTATATGAAGCTTTAAATGTTTCTTTTATTTCCCTTTTGTTCATCTTGGATAAATCCAGTGCATTATGGGAATGCTGGATTGTGGTGCTCAGGGGTTAAAAATGTACAAAAAAGAGGTTAAAGAGATTTTCCTGTTTTGCCATTTGACTTGTAGCGTATTTAGAAATAAAATCATGCTTTTAACTTCAGTGAAACGCTCTCTGCATCATTCTTGTTCTTGTCGTTATGCAGCTGTTACTCTTAAGAAAAAAAACACTGAGAAGTATCAAACACATTTCATTTCATTTTTTTTTTGGAAGCTGCAATGACATCGGTTTGCTTGTATTGTGTTCAGATACCTTCCACATGCTTTCAAATAATTGCAACCAGAGTTAATTAGTTTGGTTTCTTTTGGAAACATGCCTAAAAAGAAACTCAATAAATCAGTAAGAGATGTCCCACATTTTGCAAGAAATAAGGAAAAGGTGACAAGAAAATGACCTTGTTTTTTTTAAGAGATATAGAGATTGAGGGAAAATGTATAAGAAATTAATAATTTTTGAAAATTGAAAAAACAATGTCCAAAAAAGCTTTATTTATAATCATGTTTGTTTATTTTTAACTGTTTTATCTATGAATTATTGTATTTTTATCATTATTTTTTACCCTTCGTCTCTTTTTTGGGGGCTAAATTTCAAGTATTTTTCTTGTTATTAACAACTTTTACCATGTTTCTCAAATCAAATCAAGCCAATTTGTTAAAAGTCCATAAAATTCTGGCCAAAACTGTATCACTGACGTACGACTGTGGTTTAGTGTAGTATATTGAAGTGTAGTGTAGTGTAGTGTAGTGTAGTGTAGTGTAATGTAGTGCATTGTGGTGTAGTATAGTGTGGTTTAGTATATTGTAGTGTAGTTTGTGTAGTGTGGCATAGTATAGTGTGGTTTAGTGTAGAGTAGTGTAGTGTAGTGTGGCATAGTATAGTTTGGTTTAGTGAGGTGTAGTGTAGTATTGTGTGGTGCAGTGTGGTGTGGTGTAGTATAGAGTGGTTTAGTGTAATATAGTGTAGTGTAGTGTGTTTAAGTGTGATTTAGTGTAGTGTAGTGTAGTGTAGTGTAGTGTAGTGTAGTGTAGTGTGGTGTGGTATGGTGTGGGTAAGTTTAATTTAGTATAGTATAGTATAGTATAGTTTAGTTTAGTTTAGTTGCCCAAAAATTGCAACTGCAAAAACTGCTTAAAATCCAGATTAATAAAAAAACAGAAAATGTGTCAGGAGAGGTCAAAGAGCCATATATATATAAATTATATATATATATATATATATATATATATATACATATATATATACATATATATATATACACATATACTGTATATACATACACAGCAACAACAAAAGACAGAAATTATTAAATATCATGAATTAAATGTAATGATTATTTCCCTTAAAAACAACTAAAAAGGTGAGCTCTTGATAACATGTACCATAGCTTTACACCACAATATCTGGGGGAATACAGGCCATGTTTGTTTAGACTCAACATACCTCACTAAGACACTAATTTCCCTTTATGGTGCATCCCTCTAGAGAGCAAAATCCTCATAAAAATGAAATGTGCAAACAAAAAGTCTAACAATATCACTTAAAAATATATGTCAGAAAGTCAAAAAGCAAAGGAAGTCTGAGGGCCTATGGACACAGAGCAGGACTGTGACACATTGTGTGTGTGTGTGTGTGTGTGTGTGTGTGTGTGTGTGTGTGTGTGTGTGTGTGTGTGAGCAGGACCTGGACACACAAGACATTTAGATTATTAACTTGAGATAGTGTTGAGCAGTTCAACTTGATGTCATGGACAAGTTGATTTTGGGAAAATAATATAGCTTCCAGGACTACCAGGTCATGAACATAATAAATATAATCTAGATACTATATCGCAGCATTTAATCATTTATGTATTTATGATTATTTATTTATATATTATATTTATTTATATAAATTCTATGATGCTGAAAAGGGGAACTTCAAATAAAAAATAAAATAAAAAGATTGTTAAAAAAAAACAGATTTTAAACACAATTCATACAATTTAAGAAGATGTGTTTTCTTTAGAAGAGGAGAACAGGAAACTCCTCTTCAGCAAACAAAGGCAGTTGAGCGAATGCAGTTTGGTTGAGTGCAGCATTAAGTAGGTAAAATGGGGTAAAGATTGGTTAATTAAGGTTGAGAATCCTGATGTAATTAGGAGCAGCAAAGATTAGTGGCTGTCGATGGCACAACGAGGATTTGCAGGTAATAGACTTATTATTGGGGCTGGCTGAATGTTACTTTATACTTCTGAATAAACAAAAACAAATTAGGAGTGGTCGTCCGATAATGGGTTATCTTGTCAAGGCCTGACAGAAATCCATGCCCCTATAACACAGTGTTAATTTTATGCCCCACTGACAAGCACAGTGCGAATCAATAACACTACTATAAAATAAGGTGAAGCATCAATCTGCAGTGAAGGTGTTGGATTGAGCTGTGAGCAGACGGAGAGAAAAATGTCAGCAATGTTTTTGGAGAAATTTACTGGTTGCTCTTTACATAATGAAGCGTGTGCATGGAGTGTTACATCCAGAAAGACTGACACAGCAGGAAGGAGGAGAGGAGAGCAGACTGTTGAGCTGCTGCTTTTTGACTTCAGTGAGAGATCAGCAGAGTTCTGCTCTCAGAACATTTGGTCTTTCCGAACAACCTGGGACATGGGATCATTTGTTGTGAAGCTTTTTTAGGCAATTAAGTGACAACAAGGCTACGCCCAAACTCTAATCCAGGGATACCCAACTTGCTTTGCTTTGGGGTCACTTTTACAAAATGACAAGAGGCGAGGGGCCAGTTGCAGCAGCCCCATACATGTGTCTAGGATTTTAGGACATTTCTAGAGTTTCAGGATGCTTAATAGATTTTTTTTGGATCACCACAACTTGGGATCTGTCAGTGATTAGCAGCAACATTGATTTTTATACATTCTTTTTTGTGCAGTGTTAAATACTCAAACACATACTGCTCTGCACACAAAATGTACTTTTCAATATCAGGCTTGAAAATATAATTAAATGTTAATATGATTTTCTACTGTCATTGAGTTTACATTTTTAACCAACATCAGTCCTAATCATGAATATCAAATATTTATTAATTATCAGAATTTTAAGTCTTGAAATGCTAGGCTTTTGTCATGATGCCATTATGTTTTGAAATGAAGATGAAAAAAAAACTGAAAAAAAATTTCAATATACTACATGATAAGTTGATTTTTTTATGTCAATAATTTGCAGCAACATTGATTTTGACAATGCACCTAATGGAAATTGCATTGATTTTCTTGATATGATAAGCATGGTAAAAAAATAAAATAAAATAAAATAAAAGATGTCATTCAATGGAAAATAGTTAGTGTCCAATGACACCCAGAAATAATACAATCCATGTTTTTTTGCTTTGATGGCTGTGGGCTCAAAAATGTCAGTTTGAATGAGTTTCAATAGAGCATTTTTTTACATTAACAGTCTGAATGTCACAATCCTGTTTCTACTGTGTATTTTAGACTTATTGTAGCAGCTGACCTGGAAATTCCAAGATAAAACAAAATGTATGCCATATGCATGAACACAGAGAAGATTAGCAAAAAAAGAAGAATGAAAAGCGTTAAACATGTGCCAAACCAAATAGTGTGGGTATTGTTACAAGAATTTTGGAAAAAATAAAGAGCACTTAGTAGTTCAATCATTTCGTTTCAGTCACCACTTTGGTATAGTGTTATGAATAGTGTTTTTACAAGCATTAGATCTCCTTCAGCAGGGATTTTTTTTTTTAGGAATTTGTCTTTGCTAAATAAAATCAATTACCCAGTCAATGCTGTAACTGCCACGTACACTGACTGACATCAATGTTAATTTGTTTTGCAGCCAGGAAATCCAATCATTAAAAGCCAAGCCTAAACGACACAATAACAGATTTAGTTTATTTATTTTGGGTAGTGAGTCCAGGATTTCTCAGTATATATTCACAAATTCCTGTCAGGTTTTAGTCATTTATCTGTAAGTCGCTTTTGTGCAGTTTAAATGGCTCATGTACTTCCCACAGGGGTATATTAATTTGTATTTTTTTTCCACCACACAGTTCATCATCAAATATGAATATCTTTGTCGAGCATCAGTTGCTCCTTGTTTTTTGGTAATAACCCATCAATATCAGAGGCACAGAGTGAGGTACGGCCTCTTCTTTCTGCTCTCTCATTGATCCTTATGGGGACCTTTGACCTGGGCCATGGAATCCTCGTCTGTCAGGGAGGGATTTGCACTGCTGATCTGAATGACTGGATGCTGCTCTGTCGATACCAATTAGCAACTACTGCACACACCTGCAGATACACAGCTCCTGACACCTGTCTTTGTCTAGCTTAGCACAGAAAGTGGAGGCAATGAGGAACTGTTAGCCATAATGCTGATATTAATATTTCATTGCAGTGTTATATGACATAATAATTCATTTTTACATTTTAAATTTATTTAAAAAGCCAAAAAACAAAAAACACTAGTTGCCTTAGAGGGCTTTACTGAGTTAAAAGTAAATAAAAACAGAATTAAATGATTTATGAATCTTTTTTAAACTATGTTCAATTAAAAACAAAATATTTAATGTTTAAACTGATAAACTCCATCGTTTTTTGTAAATATACCATCATTCTGAATTTGATGCCTTTAACATGTTCCAGAAAAGTTCAGAGAGAGCATTTTAACTGTGTGACATCACCTTTTCTTGTAACAACACTCAGTAAGTGTTTGGGAACTGAGGACACTAATTCCTGAAGTTTCAAAAAAGGGAAATTATTTCCCATTCTTGTTTGATACTGGACTAAAGTAGTTCAACCACAGAGGGTCTTGTTGTATTTTGTGCTTCATAATGTGTTGCATATTTTCAATTAGAGTCAGGTCTGGACTGCAGGCAGGCCAGTCTAGTGGCCGCACTATTTCACTACAAAGCCACTCTGCTGAAACACGTGCAGAATATGTCTCATTGTCTTGCTGGAATAAGCAGGGATGTCCTAAAAAAAGACGTCCTCTGGATGGCAGTGTATGTTGCTTCAAAACTTGTATGTACCTTTCAGCATTTGTGAGCACTAGCTTATCTCCATACCACCTCAAAAGGCTTCCAACTTTGAGCTGGTAACAAACTGGTTAAAAAGGGTGTGGCAGGGAACACTAGGGTGGAGCAAAGAAGACTAATATGGAACAGATGTGCAGGGAAGACTCTGGGATTCGTGAAAGACAAACGAGACTGACTGAAGACAGGTGTGACCTGTGTGTGCTGCATGTGGACACACCCGATGCTGGCAGGCAGTGTATAATGGGTTAGGGTTAGGGCCACCAGACGAGTTCGTAGTGAGAACGAGCTGGTCCTTTAGTAGGCTGGCGATCTGTCCAGTGTACCCCATCTGTTGCCCATCTGGGACTGGCTCCAGCTCCCCTACAACTCTCTAAAGAATAAGTGGTTACAGATAATGGATGGACTGATGAACACTATGGTTCATATTGTGTTACATTTTCTACATGGGTTATGTACATGAAAGCATAGCTTTTGAATTGATTTGAATTCTGTTTAACTGCACCACCGCTTGTACCAGTATTTACTCATACAAAGTAAAACACAAAAAAAACAGCATTTGAGAAACTTTGAAGGTATTCATATGAGTAAAGTGACAAAGTATCTGATGTCAACATGTTATTAACACAATATGTGGATAAAAGATAAAGGAATGCTGTCAGTGTAGCAGAGCCTGAAGGCCATAACAAATCATAAGCAGAATAAACATAATTGTATTCTGTTATATAATACACTGACTATTGTGGCCAACTGAAAAGGCTTTGCCGATAGCTTCATTGGAAGGGGAAATACTGTAAAGATGGTCATGGCTGTTTCTTTATAATGCAACCCACGGAGTAGAAAAGATGATACATTCCTTCTCATCATAACACCTTTTTCAACATAGTTCAAAAAGTCAGCTAAGAAGTTTATGGAGACATTAACAAACAACTCACTAAATGGATTAGTTGTTCAGCAACAGTTCTGTAAAACTACAGTTCCAGAACTTCTCTAAGACACCTCGGCCAGCACTGTTTGTCAGATCAGGGTCCCTCTAGCTGCTGGTGAGCTGTCCTTCAGTGCTGTGGAGTGCTGAACACAAGTCTGACATCAAATTTATTGGAGTGATCCAAAAAGCCCAAAGCAAAGGTAACCTGCTTTTTCATCATCCTCTGGAACCAAATCAGCTGTCATTCATTCCCAATTTAGGGGTCATTTTGTCTTCCAGCTTTCCAGAAATGTCTGCCTGCATTCAACTGTATAACATGTTGACTTTGATCATAAAAAAGTAACTCAGTTTTCCCAGTTTAAATGATTTTTACTAGTCATTTTTGTTGAATCGTGTGATGAGTTTACACTATAAAGGTCAATAGGCCGGTTTCCATTACAAATTTGTGTGAAACTTAAGAGACATTTTCGAAATGTCGATAAAACACAATTGCGAGATGACTGTGTTTCCATTGAGTGATGTTCTGCGACTTCTCCTCTGGTGATAAAATCCCAAGAAGAAGAATGCAAGCCCATTATACATGGGCGCGGCCACATATGAGGGATTTCTGGGAGGCGATAGTCCTCGATTACACAGAGGAATTGTGGATTCAAAATCTCCAAATGATCAGCTCAACTTTTTTTTTTATTTTATTTTTTATTGAGCATCAGCAATATGGTACATAAATACACATATAGAAAGATCACAATGCTCATGTTTATATTTTATACATTTTAACCCCCCCCCCCGCCCCACGAACTTGTTAGACACCATTCCAGAAGTGTAGATGATTGAATGAAATAACAACAAATAAATACAATAAATAAATAAATATACATTAATAACAAAAAAAAGAAAGAAAAAAGGCATATGCCTAGGCTCACCAAGACCAATGCTGCGCATTAACCAGACAAGGTTCACATGGATTCAATCATAATCACAAACAAACATAGAGCCAAGATGGCCACTAAGTGATCGTTAAGTGGGTATAGTTTTAAGTTCACCTAGATGCTTCAGCACCGGATCCCAGACAAAGAAGAATTTGTCCCTGGATCCCCTAACAGTATATTTTATTTTCTCCAATTGTATGAACTGTGTCAGGTCGCTAAACCACAAAGATATTTTGGGTGGGTTTTTTGATTTCCAATGTAATAATATTCTTCTACGTGCAAGCAGCATCATAAAGGCAATTGTGTTTTTGTAACGTTTCCTTAAAGGTGTGTGACTTCTATCTGTGGTACCAAATATGGCCATAGTTGCGTTGGGTTGAAGATCAATATTCAACGTTTCTGACAACAGTTTAAAAATGGTAGACCAATAAGTTATCAGGGGATCAGCTCAACTTTTGAAGAGTTATGTGATGCAATAACGCGTCTTGTAGCTCCTGCAGCATCAAGAGGGAGCCAGTTCCTACTGATAAGCACATAGCCATAGCATCATGTGACCTAGAAAAGACAAAAAAGTGATTGCACTGCAGTATTGCAAATATGACGTTTTCGAATCGCCTGAAATACCACCTCATGGAAGTGTAAAAACTTTTTTGCGATAAATGGGAGTTTTTTCAAAATTGACGTGTTTCAATCAGGCATGTTTATATTCTTATTGCCTACTTTGCATCACAAATCTTAGAGAAGCCCTCAACACTCCTGATAGGAGACTGTTTGAGCTCCTGACTGAGGGGCTCAGTCCTCTGTGCACCTGTCAGTGCGTCCAATAGACTGGAGGATATGGGACATTTAATATGCAAATACACTAACAACACACAAAGAGGCAACTTGGGCCTGATAGTGGTGAGTGTCTCTGCAGCTACACTGCTGACAGTCTGACAAACACAGCTGTGGCTCTGCTTTGCCTGACAAATAAATGGAGACAGAGTCTGGCCCTGGTCGCTGCTACTACACAATAACAGACGCTATTAGAGTGGACAAACAGCCCTTTTAACCACAGACTGTCTTTGTGAGGGATTACTCCTTCTGTGCGATCCACATCTTAAAACAAAAGTGGGCCAGGGGCATACAGTTTGGAGCTCCCATCCCCTTTCTCATACCAGGCCCGTATACGTCCCAGAACTCTGCCTTCATTTTGATCTCAACTACACACCTGTAAAGTTTTGCTTTTTTTGCACGTTATTGTGTTGACAAAAAACAGACAGATATATAAACACCTGAAAAATTTCTTAAAACTGCTTCTGTGGTAGTTCCCTCTACAATTATTATCACCCAGGCTGTTCTCACTCCAACCTTGTCAAATGGCGCTGCTCTTTCAGTGCTTTCATATTTGAGCGTGGTGCCAAAGGCCATCACAGCCATCTAATACCTGGCTGGATAGTGTCAGATGAGAACACGCTCGGAAAGGACGGGTGGACTTATCATTGTATGCCGGCAGACGGCCGGATGGCACTGAGCACATCCACATGCAACACGCATGGGCGGTGTCACTTCAGAACGTGTCCAGACGAAACTAGTTATGTGCGCATGAAACACTGAAGGACAGCATCAGGTAATAACACTGCCTGTAACAACGTAATAAAAGGTGCATGATGATGCTTATAGGGAGGTGGATGTATCCTACAAACAACTGAACTGTGTGGGAGATTTCGGAGTTCACTTTTCATGTGGATGTAAGTTTCTTTTTTACGCTTTATGTGCCTCTTTTGTCAAATCCGAACTATCGTGACGGCCCACGTTGGTTGTCATGTGCTCATGTTGTGTAAACATAAGGACCTTGCTGCATGCACCATGTGCATTTGTTGACATCCCCCTAACGGCATCACGGAGCGTAAACAGCTGACAGAGCCAAACCATGGTGCCATCATGATGTTGTCGCAGCTGGTGATCTCTGCTCTGTCTCTCTGTCTGTCCACAGTCTCTGCTTGGTTCACTGTAGGCTCAGACCAAACACCATCTGAGACGGACAACAGATATTAATGGGAGTCATTAGTTTAATGAGCAGAATCAAGGTGGACACAGTGAGGTGATTAACTTGACCAGGCACACTGTGATTAGTGTGGAGGCTGACCAGCAGTGTGTCACTGACCTCCTCTGGCTGAATGCCTACTGCACAAGCAGTGACGCTGGGTGCAGTCACAAGCGTCCTGTTTTGCATCTGTGATCACACTCAGCAGTGACATCATGGCACACTGTTTGGCTGAATCCAAATCTCCAGATTTCACCGCACTCGCAGACTTTGGTGAGTCCACAGGAAGTCTGTGAGTGCTGAGGGCTGTCTAAATGCACAACACATCAAGTCCACAAGGAGCCTCAAGAAGACAGACTGGGTGCAGACTTCACCAGACCTTGCAGGCCTAATTACCCACAATTCATAGCAATACAGACACAGCGTTCTAATTTTTCCAAAATGCCAGCTAAAAAACAAAATTAACTTTTTCTAAATTACCATATTAAAACATTACTTGAATTAGTTTGGCCAGAAATAATATCTGGCCACATCATAAAAAATATGTGTGGCCTGTAGGTTGTATAGAAAAGTGTGAATATCATTTTTTTCAGAAACAACAAACAAAAAAAAAACCTGATACATGGGATTTATATGTCATTATCTGCAGGGAGGGATGAGCAGACAGCAGCAAAAACCATGGACATGACTGTAGCTGTCACTCAGACAAGGAGATTAGGGGTGCCTGGCAGCTCAGTGTGTACTGCCCCATGTACAGAGGCTGTGTCCTCGCCGCAGCAGCTGCGGGTTCGATTCCAGCCTTAGCCCTTTGCTGCATGTCACACCCCCTCTCTCTTCCTCTGTCACACTTACGCTGTAATAAAGGCATTAACAAGCCCAAAAAATAATCTTTACAAAAAACAAAACAAAGAAGATTAAAGAACGGGGGAAATTTTTCCTGAAAACCATATTTATGTTACGGAAAAAAAAACAAAAAATGGCTTTATTTTTGCATTTTTCTTTAGTGTTGTTTAATTATTTATTTTTGTTATTTTGTTAGCTTGCTTGTTTTCTTTTCTTTTTTGCATGTTTTTGGATTAAGTTGCTCAGTGCCCTCCTCCCATATTTTTTTTAAAGAAATCAAGTCAACTTTCTCAGCATTCAAAGGGTTAATTAGCTTGATGTAATTCCAGACTTGCCCTGCTTGTTTGTGTGCTGCAAACACAACCCTCTCAAATAGCTTGAGGTGATTTCCTCTTTTGGATTCTCACAGTCATTCAATTGATTCTTGTAAATGGACACTAGCCTACAAACTGTGCAAGCAATGCAATTACAGCACAGCACAGAAGGCCGTCAACTCAAAACCAGAGTAAACGCACGACTGTAAAACTCATACAGAAAATAAAATCCACTACGCTACATCGTCTGAGTGATAGGCATAATGTTTGCTAACTGTTTTCAGCTGTAATTGTTGATTTAGCAGGGCTGTGCTGAGGATGCGGGCTGACGGGGTAACAAGGCTCCCAGACCGCCGTGAGGGGGAGAGCTCCCTGAGGAGGAGCTCCTCCAGCAGTGCAGCACCTAACAAGCCTCCCAGCCACCTCCCCGAGAGCAACAGCTGCTGTTCATCCCAACAATAATTGGGATCTTGCCTCCGTCTACCATCCGCTGCCAGTCAGCACCACGCCACGCCACGCCTAATAAAGGCTGTGTACGTGTGGAACTTCTTCTGCTTCTGTCTTTGTGAGAACCTATTACAGCTGAGAGGAGGATTTTGTTGTTGTTGTTCAAATTAGAGGCGCTTTAGCCGATCCTCCCTCCTTCAGGAGGCTGTTTTAGGATTGGGACTTGGCTAAAGTGTGAAGGTTAGAACTGTAAGTAAGTGGTAAGTAAGGGGTTAAGATGTATGTCTGTCTGTATGTGTGTGTGTTTGTGCGTGTGTGTATGTGCGTGCGTATGTGTGTATTTATGTGCCTTTCCACTTTATGTTGACATAAGTATGTATTTGTGTTTTATGTGTCTCTCTGTGTGTGTGTGTGTGTGTGTGTGTGTGTGTGTGTGTGTGGTCAGTTAGATTTTAGTTCAAATCATTCAGATTTCTAGTGGGGCTGTCTGTCAAATGCTATTTTTTTAATCCCAATTAATGCAGCATTTATTAGCTTGTTGTCTTGTTTTGTATATTTTCTTTTTGTTCTCTCTCGTCTTTTTTGTTTTTATTATTATTTTTTGTCTTTTCTGGGTTTTTTGTGTTTGTTTCCTTGTCTTTTCTAATTCTGGCATTTGTATAACCTAATGTAAACCTAATTTACTATATTTTTTAAGGCAAACCACCAAAGCAAAATTCCTCATATGCAAAACCTACTTGGCAATAAATCTCATTCTGATTCTAATTTAAGTTGGTGGAATTGTTAATGGAAAAAACAGCAGGAGCACCTGAGTTTCTGTGTGAGATGCTATATTTTGACTGGTCGATGGGATGTTGGCTTTTCAGAAAAAACTAAAATGTGTCATGTGTAAGGCCAGACAACCACAAAACAGACCTGTGTGTGTGTATGTGTGTGTGTAAATATAAAATTACTAAACAAATGCAGATCATTTGAAGGTGACAGGGAAAACCTCATGTACAAATGGTCAAAAGAAGCTGGCCATGACAGTAATCCCGTCTATATGTTTGAAAGTTTTGCATCAAAGGCAGTCTTGTTTTTGTAGTGCTTGCTGTTTGACAGCAAACACACACCTGAGGATGGCACTGACCTCAACTTAGCCTCAACCTTCACCAAGTCCACGTCTGATCGTCGGATCTGATTTCCCAGGTTGACTTTTCCCCCATTTAGCCTTGGCTTTCCCCCATATTTCCCCCCTGCAGCTGGCTCTTTGCTGCCATATGACCTGACATGTTGAGTGTTCAATGATTAATTTGGCCTGGTGGCCCCTGACCATTTCACAAAGATTAAAAACAGCACATCCCCACGGTTGACAGGGGGTCACAGTGTGGACATTTTAATGTACTAAAAGTAAAAAAGTACTAAAGAAAACTTGCTGCTGAAAACTTTACTAAAACATCGCATTGGTTGCATTGTACCATTCTTTGAACATTTTTTAGAACCAAAAAACCTCTAAGAGGCAATGAGCTCCTAGATGAATGAATCTAGTTTTTCGCTTTTTGTAAAGAACTTGTTTACTCCTGGGAATAACAAACCTTTTACACCATTTCCAAGAGTAACATATTTTAACTGAATAAAAAAAGAAAACTTTTAATAATAAAAAAAACACCCACACATGGTACCACAATTCAAATCGCTTAAAGTTTACAGATAAAAGGAAACAAAGACAATTTTGTATGAACCTCGTGAGAGTGAAGCAAACCCCAATGAGTACTTTTCTCTGAGTCAGTTAACATGATGTCACGAGAGAGCCGTCTGAGTGGTTTATGTTTCAAAGTCTGTATGAAGAGTACAAAATAAACATTTTAAAAAAATCCCATGGATCCACTTCACAAACATCTGCCTGCAGGTAAATAAAGACAGTCTCAGAAGTCGAATCAGTAATTTCACCAAACAGTGACCTCTATGCAAACACTCATCACTCACAGATGTTTTCTGTGTGTGACTAAAGTTGCTGTAACATTGGGAAAATAATTTGATGTTGTTACATCTCACACATGTTATTATTTATTAATCTATACTTATTAAGGGTTGTAGGTCACCAAAATTACAACAAAAAAAAAATGTTGTCCCCTGGTATCTCTACATGCAGACAGTTGAGGTTTTATTTGTCCAGATTTTTCAGTCTCTGAGATTTCTGCCTTTGCCTAAATACAATAAAGGAGAATAGAATTTGGCAACAGTTTTGCTGACAGTTATACTTGTTGTATACTTGTTAAAATTAGGACTGTCTCCAGTCTGTGAATCATCCAGAGTAACAGGACAGCCCTGTTTTCAGAAATACATCAAATGGACACAAACTCTTTAACAATGCATTATGTAGTATCAGACACGAAATGTGTTAAAATTTTGTACTTGCTTTACTTTTGCCCCCCCCCCCCGACATAAGACGTTATAGTCTTTCCTTTGCATTATAATAATAATCCTTGTGTGCACACATTTGCAAAAACAACCAAAAACGCTGTAGTATGCATGCCAGGCCGGTAGTCGGTGGTCTAACTTTGTAATGAAACACCATAGAAGACCACAAGGTGCATGGGTGCAATCTGGCCGTGACATCACCGTCACCAGGGACAGGTGGGGTTGTGTTTTCAAAAGATTACACTCTGGAGTGCGGTTTCAAAAGTTTGCGTTTTCTTGTGGAGGATGGCCAAACCACAACAAAAGTTTAATGTTTCATGCGAGAACTGTTGCCATGTAAACGGCCCTTAAGTATACGAAGTGAGAAAATGTGGGCAGAAACTGTTTGTGTCCCGTTTGAAACCAAAGTTCAATGTAGTTCCATGAACTTACCAACCTCACATAACAACGCTAAGTACTTCACAGAGTAAGTACTTTACTGTGAAAAGTAAATAATTTAATGTGACTTACGTACAATACATGGTTATTTTAACCAAAAACTAGTCTTTCCCTAAACCTAACCAAACTGCCACTGTTTTACAAAACCGCAACCATTCCTAATAGATTTTGCTTTGCATTTACATTGTTTTTGGGTTTCCAGCACGTAATATTGACACATTTCATGTCTTCCACCATTTAATGCATTGTTAAGAGGTCATGTTCATTTCACATAATCATAAAAATCACAATATTTGAAATGTAATGTTAACATAATTCTGTTAAAACTGAATTCTCAGCGACAGATACCTCAAAACCTGTTGGCATATACCAGAAACAATCGCAATGCAGGATACCACCAGAGCTTATCTTTTTTTTTTTTTTTTTTTTTTTAATTTGGTTGAATTGACCGTTAACATGAAATCATCAATGATCATAAGCATAATGTTGGAATACTTCGAATAAAACACTGACCCAAAAGATGTTACACATTAGCCTAACTTTTACAGCACATTTGTATTTCAGTTCCAGATACTGACAGTGTTGTTTGTGTCAGTATTTCCATTCATGCAGTTCATCAAGCCCAGAAAAAGTGGAGTATAGGTCCCTGAGATTGAGCTCCTGATGGCTGAATGTCCACACGCACAGCAAGCAATCCAGATAATGAAGGTGTGATACAATAGCTGCCCTGTTTATCTTTCTTACTTCTTACTGTCGACTGTGAGAAAATGGGCTTAAGGTGTCAACGCTGAGCGAGTGTTTATGCCACGTTCATCCATCCTATAGTAAAACACAGCATCATCAACGTACAATAACATCCAAAAATACCAGAGGCCAGAGTTCCGGAGAATTACAGAGTGGACTTTTAAATATTAACTACAAGTAAGATGATAAAAACTTGAGATGCTAACAAACTCTTTCATTTACATTACGTCAAAATCTACTGAACTGTCTCATGCTAGTCCAAACTGATGCACTCATTTGTAAGAAAATTTCAAGGAACAGTTCAAACATTTTGGGAAATACTCTTGACTTTCTTTTCGAGTGGGATTTAAGAAGATGAACATTAATGTCTGTTTTAAGCACAGAGTTGGAGTCAGGATGTGGTTAGCCTAGCTTAGCATGAAGAATGGAAGGAAGAGGAAATGAATAGGCAGGTGCAGACATGTCACAACTAATAGATCTTCTATTTTTGGAGCAGAACCGTTCATTAGGAGCTCTGCTGTGATATATATTCCATTTAGTTATTGACTGCTTCATGCTCTTTGGGTACAAAGTTCACTCTGGGCACAGATGGAGCAGCAGAATATCAGGTGCAGTCAAAGTGAAACTTAACTGTTCATTTTGCAGGGTTTAAAAGTCAGCTGTGAACAGATTGAGTTTACCGACCCACAAAAACATATGACTTTAGAGAGGGGGCAGAGAATGATACAAAAGGACACAAATGGATTTCTAAAGAAAAAAAAAGTTGCTGTCGTTATGGGTGTTAGAGGATGTGGACAAAACTCCAATAATGCAACATGCAGTTTGCTGCAAGTCTGACAGCAAGCAGATAAAATGGGATTACTTTTCAAAAGCTGTTTAAGTTTATGATGAAACATGACAATAAAGTTGTCTTTGTTGTTATCTGATACCAGCTAATGCATAAAACTATTTGTATAGAGGCAAGTAAAAGTTGACTTTGGGAAAGAAGATTTCTGACTCATTTCCCCAACCAGTCAATGAATTCTGATAATTACCCCTAAAACCATAAATTGTACATCATCGATATCAGCAGAGACTGGTTTTAAAATGAAAAGTATTATATTCAATATCTCCATTTGCTGGTGGACCATCACCATAAGAATATGCAGAAGAGAGCTGATTATCAATAAACTTAGGTGGGGAAAAAGTCGATACATTGATTTCAGTAATCCGCCAAATAAGTTGTTATATATCAGCAAAAATCCCCAAATCATGCATCCCTCCTGTGATTCACATATCTGTCTTTGTTTAAGGAGCAACAAATAGCACACAGCATGTTTATCAGTGAGCTTTAGAGCTGTTAGTAGGTGTATTGTTTAAATCTGAGCACAGCCAGACAAGCTGTTTCCTCTGCTTCCAGTCACGCTAAGCTAGAAAACCACATCATGACTCAAGGTCTGTACTAACACAGACATGAGATTGATCGCCATCTGAGGATCTCACTCTCTAAAAGAGAGCAAATGAGCATATTTACCTAAATTGACTATTCCTTTTAATGTTTTTCTCCAACAAAACAAAATCATGTTTGCACCTTCAATAAGCAAATAAATTGACCAAACACAGAGGAAAGAGATTGGATTTGGGAGGCAGAGTGGTACGGACCAGCTGGAATCATTAAGCGAGTACGTGAACTACATTTACAACTCTAGATAAATTATTATTGCTCTGACTAAATTACAAAAGAACGTAGAAATGAAAGTTGCCATGTAAAAATCCCTCGTGGAGTAATGACTGACAGCCATTAGAACCAATAAAAACATTTGTATAACTGACGTGCCTTCCATGTTTACAGTCAACAGTAGCTTTACCGGTCCAAAAGTCTTTTTCACCAAGGACCCTCCTACGTCCAACCATCCATTCATTTGCATCATGGATGTGTGAAACAAGGTCCTGCTGAGAGCAGTGAGTCCAAGCTCTCCTTCCACCTGTGCAGACTCTGTTCTGTGCTAATGACGCACACAGTTCAGGTCAACCAGGCCAGAATTGGCTGAAGTCAGATTTACATGTATGCTCAAGCAAACAAATTGGTATAAATGAAGAGTTCAATGTTCTAAATATTTTCAAAACTAGAGCAACTACAAAAAAAGTATTAAATCTATCTTTCTGCCAGGAAAACATCTACTGAGCTGAGGATGGAAGGGATATTAAAATATTTCTGTCTGTTCTGTTCTGTTGGGGTCATGATACTGCATGATGAAAAACAAACTAACAAAGTTCCCCAGGTAATATCTTTATATGGGCGCTGACACAAATGACTCCTCAAAATGTGAAAGGATTGCCAGTTCCACTTATTTCAAAGTATATACTCCCTGGCTGGACACGCAATGGCACAGAACCAGCTAAAGCTAAATATCAAGGAATATTGGACTAAACCAAGGATAAAATACTAGGGAACATTTTACCAAATAAAGGCTACATCACCAGAGAAAACTGGACTAATCCAAGGCTACACTACTGAACACTGGACTAATCCAACTCTAAAACAGCAGGGGATATTAGACTGAACCAAGGATAAAACAGCAGGGAAAATTGGACTAAACCAAGGCTTAAACAGCAGGGAATATTAGACTAAACCAAGGCTAAAACAGCAGGGAATACTGGACCAAACCAAGGTTAAAACAGAAGGGAATACTGGAATAAACCAAGGCTTTAACAGCAGGGACTATTGGACTAAACCAAGGCTAAAACAAAAGGGAATATTGGACAAAACCGAGGCTACAACACCATGAAACATTGGATTTATCCAAAGATAAAACAGCATGGAATATTAGATTGAACCAATGCTAAAATACCAGGAAACACTGGACTAAACCAGGGGTTAAATACCAGGGAATATTGGACTAAACCAAGGCAAAACGTCAGGAAATATTGGACTAAACCAAGGCTGAAAAATCAGTAAATATTGGTTTAACCTAAGGCGTCAACAACAGGAAACATTGGCCTAAACTAATGCTAAAATGCCAGGGAATATTGGATTCATCCAAGGCTAGAACACCTAGGAACATCGGACAAAACCAAGGCAAAACAGAAGGGAACATTGGACAAAACCAATGGTAAAAAGCCAAAGAAAAGGTTAGATTAATCCAAAGCTACAACTCCATGAGATATTAGAATAAAACAAGGCTATAACTGCAAGGAATATCGGACAAAACCAACGATAAATACCAAGGGACTTTGGACTAAACCAAGGTTTTGATCTAATGTGATTAAGGTTTGTATGAGAGCACATGAGAATATTCCACAAATGTTGAAGTCACATAAACCTCAAGAGAAATGACAATTCACTGACACAAAATGTTGTCCTTGGCCATTAAAACCATTTATCATCCTCCTTTAGAGGATAGGATGTAAAACCCATTTGCAATTAAAAAACCCCAATGGCAAAAAGAAACATGCCTGAATACAGTTTAAAAGATCATGAAAATGTTCAAGCCATCAAAGTGCTCATGTATACCAATTTGGGTGCTTGGGTGTAAAAACTCAACATGACATGAACACGTAGTCCACACTAAGAAGGCCACAGAAAACGGGCCTGAAAAGGTCCAGTGAGACGTGGCTCAGTCTAGCGAAATGATATCTGATATGCTGCTGTCCGTCCCGCCCCCAACGCCCCCTCCTCCTGTGATGACCCGGGTCTCGTGGAAGGAGCTGGCAGCATGGGTGCTGGTATCGTAGTGGCTGCTGGAGGATGACACCAGGGCTGAGCTGGTGCTGGCTGCAGCTGCACTTTGCATGCTGTTCGTCAGGTTGTCCAGGAACATCGGTGGCCGGTAATGCTGTGCGGGAAAAACAAGGTGATCAGGATTATTAAAGCCTACTGAAATGTCAGAACTCTTCAGTACGTATGAACTGCTAAAATACAACTTTTCCAATCCAATGTATGGCAGTTCAACTCGTTCTAATCCCAAGTCGTCACATGTTGCCACTTTGCAGTTGACTTCCACATCAACATATTATGCTTTAGTATCCTTCTGCATGTGTAACACTGCATGTGGTTATGTTTGGCTACAAAATCACATGGCAACCAACGCCAGGACATTAACAAACACACATGCTGGCACAGATGGTTAAGATTTGGAAAACAGGCACACGGTAAGGTGTAAAAAGAAAAGAAAAAAAACAGACTCCTGCATGAAAGTCTGTGGTTTGTTGAATACATCCACCACCCCTCCCACCTGCCCTTGCGCCCCTTAAAGCACGCCTTTACCGGCAGCATTTCAACCAGATGTCGTTTAGTGGCGTAGAATGCAAACGTGACAGGTTTCATCTGGCCGCCTTCTCACATGATCCGCGTATCATGCTGCTGCGGCAGGTGCCATCCAGTGGCGTATTATAACTTTGCGTACAGTTCTGTCTGGCTGCGTTCTCACCTGACGCCATCCAGCATTGAATCACGCGGATGTGAAAGGTGGCTTTTGAATTCAGGATCTTACACTAAAAGCGGCTGTATTTAATGAATTTAGAATGAGAACAGGCTGGACAGTTTCTAGAATCTCCATTTTTTAGTTGTATCAGCTATAGATAAATTATAGTCAAAAATATTTAACTGCCAAAGAGCCGCAAAAACTTATTCGGGCTTAAAGAGTAACTTGGTATTTTTCAACCCGGACCCTATTTTCCCATGTTTTTATATCCAAGTGACTTACCAGAACATCAGTTTTTGAAATTGGTCCAGTATTGAGCCAGACTGTTGCAGCAGCAGCGGTGAAGCAGGCTGCAATGAAACCCCTCAGGCCAGAGAAACTGAGCATTGTCCATTTATGTTGACTGAAATTCCTGTTTTTTTATTGACAGACTTAAATTGTTATTCTAAGTGTCTGACAACATTATGGCAGGGTCCCACACAGGTCCACCTCTTTGTTAAAAGAAAAAAAAAAGACAAAAATCCTTTTTGTTTCACCAGAAACAGCACAGACATTGTCATTGTCAAACCCTCCGGACTATTTAATTAAACAGAAAATTTTATCACTGTAAAACACACCTTCACAGAAGAAAGCAAAAACTCACAAAAAATCATCTTGGTTCATCTTTCCACTGTTCAAACAACCTCCAACTTTGATTTGGTTGAAATAAACCCTGCATTCACCCAGTTAGATGTGAAAATATGCTGCTCTATCCATGCTAAAATAAGTCTGGCGGGTTTGGCAATAGTAAGTTTGGGGGATGTTCCTGTTTAAATAAAATAGTTTTGTCTTTTGAACAAAAAGGTCCATCTCTGGTTATCATCGAAAAGGGCACAGAATGAAAGTAGTAGTTCATACTCAAAAGTGTTTCAGCTGACAAAAGGTGATGACATATCTCTATTAAATATTGGACTTATTCATACTGTTTGCCAAATGATGAAAATTAAACCTCTACACAAATTTGACAGGGGATTCCAAAGACTCAGTATATCTACCTCAGAGTATGCCTTTGTGGCAATCAGGATCCACATGAACTGAACCTCTAGTAAATGTGTGACCTCCAGCTAATTTTGTTTGTTTCCTGCATCCTTCCTAAACGGAGCCTACTTGTGTTGTAAAAGGGAAATTCTTTTTTTTTAAGTCAATCTTCCTGTAAGTTGTTAAAACTTGACCTTGCCACTTGAGGTGATGCAGTCAACAGGGAGATCTGGCTGCTCTGTGATAAGTTATGTAAGATACCAAAGGGATACACACACACACACATATATATATATATATATATATATATACACACACACACATATACGTACATATATATGTATATGTATACACACACACACACATATACATATTTATATATATATATACACTAACGTTCAAAAGTTCGGGGTCACTTAGAAATTTCCTTATTTTTGAAAGACAAGCACTGTTTTTTTCAATGAAGATAACTTTAAACTATCAGAAATACACTCTATACATTGCTAATGTGGTAAATGACTATTCTAGCTGCAAATGTCTGGTTTTTGGTGCAATATCTACATAGGTGTATAGAGGCCCATTCCCAGCAATTATCACTCCAGTGTTCTAATGGTACAATGTGTTTGCTCATTGCGTCAGAAGGCTAATGGATGATTAGAAAACCCTTGTGCAATCATGTTAGCACAGCTGAAAACAGTTTAGCTGGTTAGAGAAGCTATAAAACTGACCTTCCTTTGAGCAGGTTGAGTATCTGGAGCATCACATTAAACACATTAAACGCTCAAAATGGCCAGAAAAAGAGAACTTTCATGTGAAACTCGACAGTCTATTCTTGTTCTTAGAAATGAAGGCTATTCCATACGAGAAATTGCCAAGAAACTGAAGATTTCCTACAACGGTGTGTACTACTCCCTTCAGAGAACATCACAAACAGGCTCTAACCCGAGTAGAAAGAGAAGTGGGAGGCCCCGCTGCACAACTGAGCTACAAGATAAGTACATTAGAGTCTCTAGTTTGAGAAATAGACGCTTCACAGGTCCTCAACTGGCAGCTTCATTAAATAGTACCCGCAAAACGCCAGTGTCAACATCTACAGTAAAGAGGCGACTCCGGGATGCTGGCCTTCAGGGCAGAGTGGCAAAGACAAAGCCATATCTGAGACTGGCCAATAAAAGAAAAAGATTAATAGGGGAAAAGAACACAGACATTGGACAGAGGAAGGCTGGAAAAAAGTGTTATGGACGGACGCATCGAAGTTTGAGGTGTTTGGATCACACAGAAGAACATTTGTGAGACACAGAACAACTGAAAAGATGCTGGAAGAGTGCCTGACGCCATCTGTCAAGCATGGTGGGGGTAACGTGATGGTCTGGGGTTGCTTTGGTGCTGGTAAGGTGGTGGATTTGGGTAAAGATCAGGGTAAAAGGGATTTTGAATAAGGAAGGCTATCACTCCATTTTGCAACGGCATGCCATACCCTGTGGACAGTGCTTGATTGGAGCCAATTTCATCTTACAACAGGACAATGACCCAAAGCACACCTCCAAATTGAGCAAGAACTATTTAGAGAAGAAGCAGGCAGCTGCTATTCTATCTGTAATGGAAAGGCCAGCGCAGTCACCTGATCTAAACCCCATTGAGCTGTTGTGGGAGCAGCTTGACCGTACGGTACGCAAGAAGTGCCCATCCAGCCAATCCAACTTGTGGGAGGGGCTTCTAGAAGCGTGGGGTGAAATTTCTCCAGATTACCTCAACAAATTGACAGCTAGAATGCCAAAGGTCTGCAATGCTGTAATTGCTGCAAATGGAAGATTATTTGACAAAAGCAAAGTTTGAAGGAAAAAATTATTATTTCAAATACAAATCATTATTTTTAACCTTGTCAATGTCTTGACTATATTTTCTATTCATTTTACAACTCATGGTGGTAAATAAAAGTGTGACTTTTCATGGAAAACACAAAATTGTCTGGGTAACCCCAAACCTTTGAACGGTAGTGTATATATATACACATATATATATAGTGGCTTTTAGCTTGTAGCACTCTCACGTTTTAATCACTTTGAGCTACATTTTTTGTATGACAGGCGTTATACAAATACCGATTATTATTTTTATTATTATAAATTATGTTAAAGAGGAGGATGTGAGGATTTTTTAAAAATAAACATTCCTATCTCCCTTGTAAAGGTTGACTCAATTTTCAAAAATCAGTATCAGTGTCTTTATGGAGAGAGTGTTTAATCCTTGCTCGTCAGATCTAATTGCTGTCCTCTTCGTATTACTATCCAGGCTAACTATAAAGCAGTTTGAACAACAGTATGAGCTTACAGTGTCTAAGTAGCAGTTAGAGGCTATTTTCTGTTGCTGTGTGATTCCTGATTGAGACTGATAACATGAGAGAAAACATGCATAGTGCAGCTTCAAACAGTAGAAAACTGCACAGCACTTACCTGAGGATCTGCTTGAATTAAGGAAAACAAATCCAGACCTATAGGAAAGAAAAAAATGAAATATTTTCATTAAATAATCATTTTAATTAGATTCTTGTGAGTTCCACATAGTAACTTCTTATAGAAAGGCTATCCAGTTGACTCACTCTGCATGTCTGTTGGGATGGTGGCCAGGGTGGAGGGGTGGAAGGGGACTGCATAGTCAGCAAGCGTAGAGGTGAGATAGGATGGGTCCAGGGCCTGGACGTTTGGCACGCGCACGGTTGGCTGGTAGGTCAACACTCTGAGAGAGAACAGCAAGCTTTTACTTCAACAGTGTGCTCCACATCTAAGCCTTCCACAAAACAGCAAGCTGTGACTAAAGTGTGGAGATTAGATGGCAAATTGACAGTATTTGAAGAAGAAAGATTGGTGCGTGCAGGTCTGTTTATGAGGCTCGCTTACCCCTTTGCATGCATCTCCTCGTTCTTGGAAATGAAAACGCAGCGTTTCTTCAGAGGAGGATCTGTGTCCTCTTCATCTGAGGAAGAGGAGGAGCTTTCCAGAGTCAGATCAATCACATCCGCCTTCTTGGTGGTGCTAGGCTCAGTAGAAAGGGGGACCACTGAAGACTGGCGCAAAGGAGCTGCGGCTAAAAGACAAGGGATCGAGGATAAGGCTAGTACTCATGGTTCCTACGACATAAGGCATGCCAGATTTAGGAACGTGGACAATGGATCTCTGTGCCACAGAGGAGTAACCCTTTGAACCTTGAGCAAATTGGCTTGATTTCTTACGAAACATGGAAAGAAGGCAATGAGCTAAAACAAAGGAGAAGACCCGGAAAGAAATTAGTTTAAAAAAAGAACAAAAAAATTACCTTAAAATTCCTGATTAAAAAAAAAAGACAAGACAAAAAGAAATAAAAAAAACAAGTAAATGACCTAAAAAATGTGCCTAAAAATGTATAATAATTCAAAATTTTCAAAATGTAATTTTGATAATTGTACATGCAGTTTTTTAACAACCTTTTTTTTCTAAAACATTTTTCCCTAGCATTTAAAAAAAATCTAAACCAATTAATTTTTGCAATTTCTGGAACTTTTCTTTACAAACTGCTCAATGCCTTTTTTTTCAGTGTTGTTGAAAGAAATCCTACCAATTTGCTCTGGCTTCAAAGCTTTAATTACTTGCAAAAGGTACCAAAACACAGCACCAGAGAAGTGATGTCACTGCAGTTTTCAAAGTGTTAAGATATATCAGGCTGTGATACAAACACAATACTTGACAATTGGATCAATTCAAACCTTCCCCAGATATGAAGATGACATACTTACTCTCAATTTTTTGAACTGACTGAGAGGGGACTTTAACGGCCTCTTTCTTTGGTCTCATGGGACACCAGGTTCCGTCCTCCTGGAACTTGATTTCATCCACGTCTGAGCAGTCATTCAGGATCTCCAGGAATAAGCTGGACAAAAACAAAAAACTTCAGTCACAAGTACACAGTAATTAACTAGGCACACGAGCAGACTGACTTTGTTTGTGGATTTCCTCAGCTTCTGATCCATGAGCCTGTTTTTAGTTTCCAAAGCCCCCATGACCAATAGAGACTTCTGAGTGGTAATATGAATGAGCATGAGAAATCTACAAATTAATCACACTTATCCTTGTGTTAAAATTAGAGATATTCCAATCAAGTTATTTGGCAGTGATCCCAGAGCTTCTGTAAAATCTCATATTCAAGTCCAATACAATTATCATATTTACTTAAATGTTGATTAAATATGTATTTCACACAATGAAATAACCTGTACCGCCTTCTAATATTCACTGTGTTTACATGATGTTAGACAAAGTTGAATCATTGTGTTAGTCCCGCTAAAACTGGCATGGACTGTTTGAATGAGTTTCAATGGCACATTTATTACAGTATGAATGTAACAATTTTGTTTCCACAGTGTATTTAAGATTTATTGTAGGAGCTGAGCTGGAAATTTTAAAATTAAACAAAAATACACAATCTTGCTGAAGTGTATGCCATATGCATGAACACAGCCAAAATTATCAAAAAATGAAGAATGAAAAGTGCGGATAAAGCACAAGGAAACATGGATTTTCCTGGTGACATGTTCTCATCACTTGTTTTACTGGCATAACAAGTAATGAGAACATGGCACTGGATAAACCTTTGCAGAGGCATCAACTGGTCATTATTTGTGTGTTGTGGTTGAATTTTTTTAACTCACCCATCAATGATGAGACTCTCATATGCAGCCTTCTTGTCGCACACAGGACAGATCCAGGTGGGTTTCTTCTCATTCATCTGCAGGTAGAGGGCAGCATCAAAACACTGCAGGTGAGAGCAGGTCACCGCCCGGCACGGCACTGTCAGTCGCATCTTACCCAGCTGGAGGACAAAAAACAGTGATGTCAGTCAAAGCAAAAGAAATTTGAAAAAAGGTTTGTTCTCTGTGCACAAAGCTCAATTCACATAAGTTCCCAAAATAAGAGAGAGTTCTGGAGTGCAGAGTTCTTGCACTCCTGAAAGTCTCACAGACATGTGCATATGTGCACTTTTTGACTAATGTGTCACTCAAAAAAAATCCTGCACACTGTGGATCCCTTGTTCTCACTTTATAAGACTTTCATCACTGGCCAGGGTGATAAAACGATAATCATGGTTTGTACAGATGGGAGCAAATCGAATCCAAGGACCTTCCAGTCCTTTTTTAAGCATTAATGTTTACTTTCAAGGATGAAATTGTTTTCTCCGCAACCATCTGTTGAGAGAGAATTGTGCAAATTTGTAAATGGAGCAAAGATGCGAACAGAGCCTAAAATTACCTAATATGAATTAACTGATTTTTATTTAGGCAGGTGATTGGCAGATAACAAAAAAGCAGATTAATTCACAGCAGAGAGAAGCAGCATTAAAACAATTCCCGAATCCTAAAATAATTTATAATTCTGTTCTCCTCTCAATTATAATCAAGTCTTTTTAAAAGACCAGGTTAAAAAAAGATCTGATTTTAAATTTATTCCAGTGCTTAAATTTCTGAGTGTCAAATTCAGGTACTTAAAGCACCTCAAGCACCTTGTACGAACCCTGGAAAATGATCTAAATATCATTTTCGTCAATAGTCAGTTTCAGTTTAAGTCAGTTTTATTCATAAAGCCCATTATCACAAATCACAATTTACCTCAGAGAGCTTTACAGCATATGATCTTAGATCCTTACATCAACTAAGGAAAAACTCCCCAAAATAATGATACATGATGTTCAATAAGAAGGCAAGACCAGCCCTATTTCATCACGTAAAATTTCACATAATGAAGGTCTGAGAAAAGACACTTTATAAATAAAGTAACAAAAAGTGATCAGCAGCTTGCAGGAATTTGCGACTCTTCCACACCTCTATTAAAAAACCTGTGACATTGTTCTCTTTTAATAATGGCAATGACAAATGTCGTGGACTCCTGTCATCAGTAAATTCATGTAAGCAAAATAATTATGTTATCACAGCCAATACACTGAAACATGACTTGTGGTCTCAGCGCTCAGATAGTCATTACAGGCTACAGAAATGACAATGGTCTCCTGTTCTAGTGCCTTTTGAATGTAAAAGTACTGCTGCATGCTGAACTGTTTATACTTTGGCGCCCTCCAGTGGTATTTCAAGGAAAAGAAACTGTGGCAGAAAGTGCCCTAATCTGATTCATGGACAACACATACAGAACACCAATTCTTATCACATTTCTCAACAAACAAAAATGTATGCTGTCAGAATAATTTGAAAGTTGCTGTAGTCACACAAACAGTCTACACTGATGTTTCATTTACCGGGCACATGAGGGAGACTCGAAGGCTTGTTGTAGCAATCTCACTGTCTGGATCTGCTGTCAGCTTCTCTTTAACTGGAACACAGAGGCAGAGGAAAGAGATTAATTTAGATGGTGTAAAATATGCCAAAACAAAAGATAAAAATAAATTCATTGAAGCACAGGGGCCCACTTTACGATGGATTTCAACAAATGTTAGGTGCTGATCTCTCATTTCAAATCAGTTTGAGACCTATTTCTCAGTCCAGTTGGTATTATGATGAAAAGGTCAATTGCAGCTTTAGGAAGTGCAGCTTAAGACACCAGTGCTGACTAATAACTGATAACCATGCTCAGTCTGATCACAGAAGCTGACCAGAGAGTCTACATGCTCTAAAGCTGTGGTTCTCACACTTTTTTGAATGGGGGTTGGGTTGGATAATGCTGCTCCTCACAATAAATGGATAATTAAACATACATGCAAAACAACAACGGTGTCAGTGTCTTTGTGCTGAATCCCCACGTTCAGGATCGCTTCCCAGTTCCCTCCGTGTTTGTTTGTTTTGATGCCGTGCATTGCGTAGACGCGGATGGACGCAAAGTGTTATCAGATGATGTAAACGAAATAAACGATACACCATAATATAAAATGACACACTTTTTTTTTCATCGTCAGACGATGTATTTTGTCATATCGCACAGCTCTGTTTAAGACCTATGGTTATGTGTGACAACCTCAAGATAAAACTGCTGTTACGTAAGTCCTAGTGGGCAACACTGAAGTGGTGTGATAGTGCTTTAGTGAATAGTTACTCAGTGCTCTGGAGTGGTCTGGGTTTCTGATGCCCTTCATCCTCAGCCTCTGCAGGAGCAGCGGTGATGTCAGCTGCCTCACCAGGTACACAGACATAGAATAGGTCTGAAAAACAACATGACATCAAACAACCTTTACAGAGATGTCGCCGTTACTGTCGACAAACATGGCGTCCAACTTAAGCACATAAAAAGAAGAGAGAAAAAACAAAAAGATAAAAAGGTTTAAACAAAGTTAATGTTCTTACTTTTCCAATTTCAGGTGCCCATGTCACTGAAATCTGATTGGGGACTGCAGAGGAGAGCCGCACAAGGGAGGTAATGTTCAGAGGTCTTCCTGGTCTCTTCTGTTCCACGCCGTTTTTTGGTGGTGGTGCATAACCCTACAGGAACAAAATGCTTTGTTAGTGTCTGTATGGTAAAGCACTTGAGTTGGATGGGATTTTTATTGGAATTGCTCTGGAATAAAACAAGCACTTACTGGCAAAGGAAAAAGTTTCCCATTGACCTTTATGCAAAGACTGTTTGGGTAGTTATCCTCTTGTGGGCAACTTGTTTCTGACAAACAAAACCTGACAATGCAAAGAAACATTTAAGAGCCTGGATATATATCTAAAAAACATGAACAACTCTTTGCTGATACATATATTTTAAAAAGATATCTGTAAATATAAGTGACATAAATGAATATTCAGCAAAGCAGTTATGACGGATAGTGTAGGTGCTCAGTTCTGAACCAGTGTTCCCCGATTTTAGACTATCTGTTTGGTAATCTATTGTTTAAAAAAAATGTCTGTGCATTCTCACCTCAGTTGAATCTGAACCATATAGTCCCTTCTGCCACCTGGTAGAAAGTCCCTGTACACAAACAAGGTTAAACATAGTAAAACTATTGACATCACAAACTGTGGCGTGTTTTTCTCAAAACAGTCTTACCTGGATATGCAGACTTCCCGAACTTGCTGTGGTGTCAAGGCAAAGATAAAATATTTTTCTTGGTGGTACCTCTGTGCAGGACTCGCTCCTGAAAACACAAATGATGATTGTTGGTGACAGAGTATTGTTCTTCAGATAACTTAAGTACCATGGCTCAAAATACACACATAGTATAATTTGTGACCTTTATACATAGCACATAGTTCACATGTCTGTACATTTTCAGATAGTAAATCTGCATTTATTTCCACCTTTCCATTTCCACCAGCATTCATTTACTTCCACTTTTATGTTTTAATATTTTGTCCCACAGCACTATGTGACTGGATAGACTTCACAAATCATAGCCTATCAGCACTGAGGGCTGCTGTGCCACAGAGAGGCCAAGAGACTGGACCTGCGGCTCCGGTGAGAGAGCAGAGCTCTGGTGTACGTAAAGACAGCAGATATTACTGAAGCTGTAATTATCACACCTTTCTTTACCAGTCATGTCCAAAGGCCCAGGGGCCAAGTGTGGCCCTCAGCTTGTCTTTCAAAATATATGACTGAAATATTATTAGTTATTCATGCATGATCACTTTGATTTAATTTTCCTTTTTTTAAGAGTACTGCATACGTTCATTTTTTTTTTTTTTGGTGTAGATTACAAAAAGTTAAAATAGTACACTCTTGGTACAATTGAAACTTTTTTAACCAGCATTACATACTGTATATACTCTTCTTTTAATGTCTTTTTTTTCTTCAGAAAAATGTATTTCAAAAAGTAAATCAAATAATATAAAGTAACAAAAAATAAAATCTCTCTCTCTCAAAATCCCTCAAATATGTTAAATTGTTTTTATACAACCAGCCAGAAAATAGCTTATCAAAAATGCCACATTCAAGTAATATTGGAGTTGTCATAATTACGGGTCTCTGATATAGACAGACTGATAGATAGATTGATAGACTGAGACCAGAGTGGAAATAAAACACCACAGACCTAGACTTGAAGGCTTGATTAGGACGTCCAGCAAGTCATAGAAGGGCAGGGGCTTCATCTGCACATCAGGGTGGACAGGAGGGAGAGGCGCTGGCTGCTGGAGATTCATGATGGCTTTGGTGTCGTGCCACACAGATGTTTCACCAGTCAACAGGCTCAGGTCTGTGTTACAGGACTGACTCCTGCAAACAGAGATGTTACAGTTACCCCTCTTACATCAGAGCGCAGCGACTTTACAGTGGCCAAACACAAAAACAACTGAGTCGGAAACACCTGCTCTCATGGGATCCAAGTACACACCTGCTGCCCTTACAGTCATGTGTGTAAATGTAAACAGACAGATAGATAGATAGATAGATAGATAGATAGATAGATAGATATTAGGGTACACCTCTTAATCAATTTTTGGATTAATAGTTATTTTGAAAAAATATAAAAACTTTAATCATACCCAACAAATACAACTGCCACACACTTTAAATAAGCAAACATAACATCCAGTTAAAATGAAACACAACAAAGTTGAATAGGTAAACATGTATGATTGTCCAAAACCATTTCAGTGATAATCTGAATAGCAATCACACTGACCAAGAGTGCTCTTCTCTTAATGACTAATAATTGTGGCCATTGAGTTACCTAGATTTGAATTATTTTTAAAGTTCAGGGAAATACACAGTTGGCATCAGGACACACAAGACAAGATTTTAAGTTCAATAACTGCATAGTAATTCCATAGTCAGTGGGTAAATAATGGTGACTTCAATATTAGCCAAAATAATTATATGTTTTTAATAATAATAATAATAATTATTATTATTATTATTATTATTATTATTATTGTTTTCCCATAATCTAGCAGTCCTATAAGCAATTATTAAAATCAATTAACTGTTTAGGAAACTTTTAAAGCAAAACAGCACTGCTTCAAGATTCTTCTCTGTTTTTAGCTTGTTTTCACAGTCTTCTTTGACAGACTAATTTTAATTTTGGAACTGTTAACAATTAATTAAGAGAATAATCAATTAATTGAAAACAATTGTTAGTTGTAATCAGGGTTGGAAATGAACTTTTTGTCCACCTGCCACTTTGGCTGGTGGACTCGAAAATCTACCAGCCACACAACAGATACCCATTGTTTTTTTGGCTGGTGAGTAAAGGAAATCTAGCAGCCACTTGCATATTTTATCAGAATTTGGCTGATGTTAATTTCCACCCCTGGTTGTAGTCCTAGCATATTGTATGGAAATGTGGCATCATTACAGATATTTTCAAGAACACACGACCTGTCTGTTTGAAAAGCTTAACAGCATCCCTTGGGTTTTGCGTCCATACTCTGAGCTTAATGTATATCTACATCTGTACTTGCTTTATAAATTTGTTCACCTTGTCATTTTCATTGAAAAAAAAGACAATTAAAAAGAAATTTAACAAATACGATCTCCGAGGCTTTGAATGAATACAAGAGTCGCATCAAACGCCAGTACACTGGTAGATACCTATTAGCAAACAAAGTAAACAGAAATCCCAGGAACATGCTTCATATGTTTGGATCGACTGATGGATAAAGTAATTTCTGAAAACAGCCATTATTGCCTCCCAGCTGCTGGAGGGACCAGGGCAGCTAGCGGAGGGGCGGGACTCTATCCCCCAGCATTCATAGCAGCTGTAGTAACCAACAAGACATCTAATGCTTGTGAGCGAGGCCACCTCTTTCATACTACCTGAAACCGCCCCAAGTTATGTACAGTGCTAATTCGATTTTGAAGCGGACACAAACAACACGTAGATCAGACACAAGGCTGTCACTTATCTACGCAACAGCAAAATCTCCCTTAGCTCTGTGTTTGGAAAGTTGTTCACATCCAAAAGTACAAGTCAGAAATTGAACAGGGTTGTTGAACAGATGAAACAAATCGATATTGATTGTGTGTAATGTAGCTAACGTTAAGGCACGTAAAGTTGTAATTTTTAAGATAGTTAAGCATATAACTTTTGGCTAACTGGGTGTATCGTCGTGATATTAACTGCATGTCGTCGATATCGTACAGAAATCATTGACATTATTAGAACAGGTTACTTAACAGCTTTAAACACTAACATAATTAGACAATGACATCGTAAACAAGCAATAATTCAATATGGTTTAGGCTAGTTGCAGCGAGCTAACAAGCGACTGGCTTGTCATAAACTGTTAGCATTGAGGCTAACAACCGAAACGCAAACGATGCGCTATGAAAATGCCTATTTCTGCCTAGTTATGCCCTATTCTTTTAGCCCGTCAACTCGGAAAGTTATATATCGACCAGTTTCTTCGTTGTGAGCTCTCTTTATATGTTGTTATGTTGACAGAAGTAAGTCAAAATCAGTGTTTTTCTTTTAGCCTACCCGAAACTCTTCCCACTCCGCCATCTTGTTGTTCCGGTCATCCCGCCCGGCGCGACTACTTCCAGGTGACGCCACAGCTGTGCGATGGAAGTCCGGTGCGGGCTCGTGCGGGCTGCGCAGGGACGGAGCCCTGTAGTGCGGGGTACCGCTTGTGTCACCAACCGAGGACAAAAAGGGCCCCAATTGAGTTTTTATTGGGAAGACCAGCTAGCAATATTTGGTTCTAAAAACGTTCTGAGAATGGTACAATGCAAGCAATGCAATATTTTAGTAACGTTTTCAGCAGCAAGTTTTCCTTAAGTTTCCGGAGCGTTCTTCTTAAAGTTAGGGTGTGTAAACATAAAAAAAATGTTCCTTTAAAAAAAAAAAAAAAAACATACTCCATTAAATTTCATTCTCATTAAAAATGCTCTGTAATCTCAAGCCTCAATAACATCTTCTGAATAATAACATGCTTTGAAAATGTTCTTTTGTCCTCATATAACATTGTGGGAATGTTATATAATTGAACATTTTATAATCTGTCACCTCTCAGCATCATCAAAACATCCTCAGAATATTGCAGTTATACAGTTAGTCAGCATTTAATCTTACAGGGACATTCTTTAAAAGTTTAAATAAATCATAATTTAATTTTTTTTCTTTAAAACATTATTGCAGCTTGTAGATAAGGTTAGCAGATGTTGTGGGATCCCTGCTAGCTGGGAGGGCTATTATTCTGCACAACTATTTACAAGACACAATTCCACTTAAAGATCCCATATTGTGCTCATTTTCACATTCACGTTTTTATTCTGGGTTTCTTAAAATAACCTGTAGGGTGCAAAGTGCATGTAATTTCTTTGTTGGCTTTGTACTTTTGGGGGGAGCTTGTTTTAAGGTTGTTGTTGGGTTTTTTTGTAACTTTTAACTCATTTCTTGTTCATTATTGGACAATGTCTTATCTCATTGCCTTCTCCCTGCGTTTTTGCAAAAAAAAAAAAAAAAAATCCAAGAAATCAAATCAATTTGCTCAGGCTTCAAGGGTTAAGCACCAAGTAGTGTACAAAGCAAGGAGGAAATAGTTTTTGTTTTTGTGGCTGTGATTCTGATGGAAATTTAATTAGCAGTTGCATATCAGTATAACTGTTAAGTATAACTGTTGTATTAAACATCCATACCTGTAGCTCTGTAGAAAATGAGGTGTCATGTTGTTGAACATGTTTTTAGACTCAATTGGATCATTTAAATAAAAATTAATATTCCTCTTCTCCCCTCACATCGCACAGCTGCAGCTCAAGTGTTTGACAGTTTATGTACATGCGAAAGAGAAACCTGAATAGAAAAATAAATGCAAAAAAACTCCACTTATTCTGGTGACAGAATACAAGCATAGGTGGTGTAGATTTATAGGCCCTATTGATCCAACATAGGAAAATAAGGTGGTACAGAAATGTATTTTTACACTTCAGTGACATTGTAGCCACAAACTCTTCCATCCCTCATAAAGAACTGTGTCATATGAAGCAGAAACAACCCATTACTCACATGACGTTCACGGAAATCCTCACTGAAGTTTGTGGCTGTTTGCTGGACAGTAAACCAGACCAGCCAGACCATCCAGACCTGCCACACCAACCTCTATCCCTGCGGCTATAAACCCATTAGGAAAGGTCGAAAAAGGCCCCAGAGGGAAGGCTATCCTGTGTTCAATGCAACAACAAACAAAAAAAAGACAGAAAATATGACAGCATGCCTTATTGTAGACTGTTTTGCTTTGTGCATGACGATGGTGCCTCTGCATGATGTAATGGCTCTATAGATATGATATGTAGACCTGGAAATTAGTTAAAAGTATGTATGCTAGTATGTAGTAGTATTTAGAGCCTTGTTGTCTTGTGTGACCACTTGGACAAATGTTGACTATCCCTTTAATGCCCTCACTAAGAAAAAAGAAATGGCGAATTTGTTTTTCTTAGCATTTTTTGGCAATAATAACAAAAATCAATGTTTTTATTTTTGTGACAGATCCCTTAACACCTGGATCGACATCAGTTTTCTTGTGCTGCGTCCAGCCTCCTTTCACAAGCATTTAAACCTCTGAAACTGGGAAAATTGGTTTGATTTCTTCCAAAAAATATAATGAGCAACTCGGCAAGAAATGTTGATGTTGTTGCTGGTAGTGGTGGAATTATAAGATATTACCAGGGGAAACTATATTACTGATTATCTTAATTATATATTCAAAATTATGTAACAGAAACAAAAAAATGGAGACTTGTTTTTCACTTTCTTGAGATGATTTTCTTGTTTGTTTTTGCATCTCTTTCTCCATTGCTTATTTAAAGGGTATTTTTCTTTTGACTTTTTACTAATTTCTTGCTTTTTTTATGGGGCCCTTTCTTTTGTTTGATTGTAATTTCATCTTTGTGGGGCAGCAGTTTTTGTGTGTGAAAGGAATAGAAAGTCTGTCTAATTCAGACCCCTGTCTCATATATAAACCTGTTGAGTTCAATGATTTAAGCAAATAATAGCTATTAAATGAAGTGTAATGGTAGGTTACATTTTAAAGTCATTCTCATCAATTTGTTGTTGTTGTTTTTATCCCCATATATCTCACCGATGTTCAGCTCAGACAGTTTACTGAATTCATTTGAATTCTTGTGAATATTTGCATCATGTGTTAATAAAGGAAGTGGGGTGGCTTTAAAAAGCATGTTATATTCTCTGTAAAGACAGTTAACTCGCATGTTTACCCTGGTGATGGTAGTCCACTGAACCCATAAACTAATAATAATTTATATATATTTATATACAGTCTATGACTGAACCTCAGTCCAGAACCAGGACCATATTCGCCGCGCTGTGTATTCTGGGAACACACAGTAGTTTCAAGATGGCGGCGAGCAGGAGGCTGGGCAAGGTAAATCTCCCGATCCCGTTATTTTCACATCATTTACAATGTGTGGAGACGTACCGGCCGCTCCTGGACCCATTCTTTATTTGTTTAAACTCATGTTAAACAATGCCGTTTAAAGAAATACTCAGCGGCTCTATTGAGCCGTACACTGATTAAACGAGAGGTCACTAGTGGCCACCGACCGTTAGCAGGCTGACCAGATATTACCGTTAGGCAACGGAGCACCGGCGAATTAGGCCAGAGAGCCTAGAGTCAGCCTTCCGAGGACTACCGCGGGACATATGAGTCGTTTACTCGCCAACTATGGCTTTCCTGCAGTTTTAGGTTGTATGACCGAGGGAGTGAGTGTAAATGCGGCCAACATAAAACCGCGAACTAGTTTTCTCGGCATCAGGCGCTTGCTAATGGGCTAACTCGTTAGCTTCAGGTTTTAGCTGCGTTTGAGCTAGCTGGCTAGCTAGCCAGCGAACATTAGCTAAACTCCCAGTTAGCTAGGTTTGGGAGTTCGTCACTCTGGGATGGGTGGGAATAAACATAGTCCAAATCGATTGCTTGAATTATTCATGGCCGTAACGTGAAAGTATCACACAGTAAATGTCAGGACGGAACGTGCTGTTTTTTGACAACAAGTCAGTAAGACTTTATAGCGAAGCTAGTTTGAACCCGACGTCACACAACAACATAAAGCTCCCGAGGCTAACGTTAGCTGCTAGGACAGTCATGAAATCGGCCACAATAAAGACTGGAGTAAAGCACTGCCTTGATTAACAGCGTTGTTTCATGGAGTACAAGTATTGTTGTTTTTTTTTTTTGTAGGCTGTTACCCAGTAACTAAATGTATCACAAAAGATGAGACTCCATAAGGATGTGTCAAACTCGGTTCAGCGTATGACAGTGATTGAAGATGAGGCTTACAGGCCCGAAAGGCTTACCTTTGTTTTATGGAACTAATAAAACCAGAATATCAGAGTTGGGTAACTCAGTGTGTTATCCCCCTGCTTTCTCCTCTATGTGAGCAATCCTGTGTGTATATGTTATGATAGGGAGGACGAGCACAGATTATTCCTTAGCCAATTACAGGATCCTCAGTACTATAACATTATAGAATAATATAATAACACTTAATAAACTCTGTAAATAAATGACTAAGAGTTAGAAATCACATGGTATGATCTGGGCCTAGTTCAAAAAAATTAATCTGGATTGGAAAAAGGGATTGATAGATCATCAGTCTGGCCAATTTTTGGGCCAGATATTTAGCATTTCGCTGATAACCTCAGTGTTTTAATTTAATGATTGTCAATGACCTTAATTAGTTAAAAAGTGCAAAGAATGTGTCAGTATGGGAGGAATGTTTATTTTATAAAACCTCAAGAAGCTATACTATTCATTTTTATTTAAAATTTCCCCTTAATTTTATTTTTAAAAAAGTGTCTGGAAACTTTTTGTGTATGATGCTGAAAGTTTCAGTTTTGATTAAACATGTGTTAAACACAATTGAACAAAGTTTTGTGTTGAAGTTTGCTATATTCCTAATTTGAAATTTTGACAGAATTGTTTACATTTTTATTGTAAATGCATATTGGTTCTCAATCTCTGTTATCAGTCTTATTAACTACTAATAATTGGAATTGTCACTGAAAGACCTGTATCAGAGTGATCAAATTTGGAAATCTGATGTTTTGCTATCTGGGATCATCGGATCATCTTACTTTTGTAGCAGTTTTTCAAAGCAACATTGGATTGGATAACCCTGATCCAGATACAGACTTTGCAAGATTACCAAATCCAGAAAATAAACGCTCTAAATGGAAGTATGTATTACAATGTAAAGGACTAGCTCTTTAAAGAGCAGGTAGAAAAGCCAGAATGGGGTCACTTTATCTGCAAGAGACAGAAAAAACACAGGGGTGCAATTGTTAGAAACTACTTTAAGATGTATTAATAAATGAAAGTTAAAATCAAGTAATTACCTCAAAGATTTTCATTTCAGTGATTGTCTTTTAAGTCACTGTCTATCAGTGAATGAGGTAACGCAATGGTAGTTTAGCCTCTGACTCCCTGATGAAAGCCCTTGCACTGGCAGTGTTAGGAACTTGGTATCTGATATAAATTCATCAGTCTGGTTTCAAGACTTATTCTGCAAACATTCAGTTACACCTTAATGCCATAGATGGCATCAAAGAGTGCAAAACAAAGATCTCTGTTTATATAACTTAAGATAATTTTTGCTTAATACTGACAGCATCTGGGGCATGATTTTATGGAAAAAAACATCTTAAAGGCTAAACAGATAATGTCTAAATTATCTACTTTATCAGTTAAACAAATAATGTACAAATGAATAAATAAATGTACATACATTTGACCAACTTGAAACCAATCATAATTGATTCATGAAATTTAACTTGAAACGACCCTGCTGCTGTGATAAGAATAATCCTTTTTTCTTTTTCTTTTTTTAAAATTTGGTTTTAAGGTATCCCAATCCCACCAAAATGTTATGAACAACACAAACTGAAAGTTCTATCCAGATCAAAACTAAGATAGGATTATATGAGCTAATCCAATTTCAGATCCGTTTTGTCTTTTTAACAACCCATTCTCAAGATTTAATCCAATCCGATATCTTAAATCTGATCAGATTAATTTTGAACAACTGGGCCCTGCACCATAATATCGGCACAGCATTTGTATAGGCAGATATCGGTTTTCAAAATGAAATATTGGAACAACTTGCTGATTTCTGCCCATATCACAAACTGCTTTTTTTCATTGACAAAGTAAACATGTACAGAACATCAACCTTAAATTAACATTAACCTTAATTACATGAATTGAAAAGGATGGTATTTAATGTCTCCATCTGCAGAGGGCTATCGTGATAAGAGTATGCATAATATGATGTTAATTTCACTACAGAAGAGACTTGATGATCACTAAAATTTAGTGGGGGAAAAGTGGATATATCAATATTGGTTATTGGCCAAATTAGTTGAAATAAATCCAATGTTGTGCATTCCTACTGTATATATAATTTTAAATACTACAAAAGCAACTAGTGACTCACTAAAACAGGTAGATGATGTGAAGGGTTGGTGTTGGTGCATTAATTCAGCTTATCTTTTTCAATTCTAATTGAATATGGCTCTTTTTTGTGGATACATTATTAAAGAAGAAAAGGCAAAAATCTTTATTTTATGTAGATCTAGGCTGTCACAGTCAGCCATTTCAAGGCTTCTTTCTTAGTACCCAAGTGTAAATTTGTTGTGCAGATAAAGCAATCTAAGTCCAAGAAGAAGGATTTTTCCAAATTTGTAAACTTTGTAAATTTCGGTATATTTTAAGAAAATAGATCCCACATTTATATATTTATTCATTTGTTTGTTCTTGTTTATTTATTTATTTACTTTATATTTATTTATTGCCCTAATATTCTCCCAAAATGAAATGCCCAGTTTCTGAACTCTGCTTCTGTTGTTGACATGCAGCAGAATGCAGAAAGGCACATGTTACCACCTCCATGACACAGTTATCTCAGTTAATTCCCCATTGGGAAAGTCACTAGTGCAGCCAATAAAAAGCTAAATTCCTGTAAGGTGAGCTGGAGGTAGCGCTAGTTGAACTAGGGATCTCTGAGGAGGTGAGCAAGATATTTACAGCCTGCGGCACCACCATCACCTCCCCTTAAACCACATTGTTGAGCTTTAGTCTCCTTCTGCCACACTGTGAACACTACACACATGTTGACTCATACATGACCAGGAAGGCACAGTAAGACCTTTACAAATCAATCAGTGAAACTGAAAAACAATAAAGCATGCTTTTATTTTTATTTTTTTAAATAAATCTGCAGGTACTTGGAGCTAGGTCCATTTCAAAACTGGTTTTCTATATTAGATGGGGCTCAAATGATTCTTTTTTTTTTCAAATCGCAATTAATTAAAATTTTTAATTGCATGATTTCAGTTCCAATATTTATTACAAAACAGTTATGAAGTCTATAGTAACAAATCGAAACAATTCTTACGAGGTTTTCTTGATTCAGAATCAAATAAAAGCAAAAAACTGCATGGGACTGTCATAAAGTGGGAGAACCCATTTTCATTCTTGAGGTCAGAGGTCAAGGGATCCCTGTGAAATGGCCATGGCCATCTTTTCCATCGCAAAGATGTATCCTAGCTTTGGAGCATTATTCAGCCTCCTTCCTGTTAAAAACAACGTTAGCATGACTCAGTTGGATTCCACGTGTCTTGTAGTTTCAGATGATCACTGCAGCTTTAAATCACAGCCTCTTAAAGACAGAAGTGTTGGCCAACGATTAAAAAAAAGAAAAAAATAACATGTTGATGATTATGGATTGCATTGCTATGAACTTGTTAATGCTGACAACTCTAATATTAAACCCTTATAAACATGAACATTATTTCACTTATGTAATCTACATTGTTTGTTCCCGCAGGAACTTGAGGAGATTCGCAGGTCTGGAATGAAAAACTTCAGAAACATTCAAGTTGAGGAATCAAACCTTTTGACATGGCAAGGGCTCATTGTTCCTGTAAGTAGTCCCTCCTTCTCTGTCCGCTGCACCATTTGTTGTCCCACAGTTCCCTTTATTATTACTAACCTCCTTTGTTTGACCTTCCAGGACAACCCTCCTTATGACAAAGGTGCATTCAGAATCGAAATCATTTTCCCCACCGAATACCCCTTCAAGCCTCCCAAGATCACATTCAAGACAAAGATCTATCACCCCAACATTGATGAGAAGGGCCAGGTGTGCTTGCCTGTGATCAGCGCAGAGAACTGGAAACCTGCCACCAAAACTGACCAAGGTGAGTGTATAAGGGGGTGGGACGGGGGGGCTGTTGTTTTTGTGTGTGTTTTTCCATCACACAGCAGGCAGGTAAAAGAAGTTAACCTGTTGGTGGTGAGCTGTTTGCAGAAGTGCAGCAAGAGAGTAATTGCCACTTTACGCTGATAAAACACTTTTTATTTCCTATAGATACTTCAGTATAAAAGTTCCCTCTTATTTTGTCATGTAAAAGCTTTTATTGTGAAAATAAGGACACGTTGGATTTAGCAGCTGCAACTTAAGAGACAGAATGCAGACAGCAAAATCAAGCTGAGATCTAAAGTAAATCAGGTCGCAGGAGAGAAACTTAACTCCAAACTACAGAGATTCAGCAAGAAACTACAGAAGCACTGAAACACACACAGGCTTGTGTCAGGCACAAGTTCTTAGTTTGGCATCATTAGTATTATTTTTTGTATTCTTCCTGTATTTTGAGTTTTTAATAATTTAGGGAAAAAAAGTTTTTTAGGTGGAGGCTTGAAATAAGCCCCTTGGGTTCTTTGCCTCCTCCTGCACTGTATTTTACTTGTCTTTCTTGTTATTTTTTTTCTCTGTATGTTTTAAAATGTGCAAAATGAATGAATACAAAATACAGTTTGGCGTGGCACGGCGCGTCTAAATTGACAGTAGAAATTCAAATTGGTGTGGCATATTTTGACTTGATGTGGCCTAAAGAAGTGAATGAAAAACAGCATCAGCGTCACAGAGGGCCCCTGTGAGGAAGCTGATGGTACATTATCACCGCTTGTCTTCAGTCTCACAATGTCACACGTGCGTGTGTCTTCACATCTAACTTGCTGTCCTTTGCTGTTGTGTGTGTCTTGCAGTAATTCAGTCCCTCATCGCGCTGGTGAACGACCCCCAGCCGGAGCATCCCCTTCGGGCAGACCTAGCAGAAGAATACTCAAAGGACCGTAAAAAATTCTTGAAGAACGCTGAAGAGTTTACAAAGAAACACGGCGAAAAGCGGCCAATTGACTGATCACCTGATGAGCGTGTAGCCCTCTCTCTGTCTCTTTCTCCCCTCCTCTCCTTCTGTCTCACCCGCCCAAACCAAATACCGATCTTCCTCTCGCCTCCTCCCCACTCCACACACACCTCACCACCTCCCTCGCTCACTCTCCTCCTCCCCCCTCCTTCCTCCCCTTCCACCGGTCCTCCCTGCAGTCCAGCCGCCCCAGCTGAAGCCAGGCAGCGGCAGCGGCAGCCTCAGCCTCCCTCCCCATCCAGGACTCTCTGTGGATCAGACAGCTTCCTCCCCCTCCTCCTCCTCCTTCTTCTCCTCCTCCTCCTCCTCCTCCTTCACCTCCTCGGCCATAAATCTCCAGACCATTTCTAACTTTCTACTCTTTTCTTAATGTGAAAAAATGGAAAAAGAGATGATAAGGGAACATGATGTTCAGACGAAGAGTTAGATGGAAATACTGAGTAATGTGTTAATTTTCTGTTTGCTTTTCCTCTATATAAACAACTCTTGTGTTAAATAGATCTCACTTAGACATGATTTTTCTGAAGTTTTTTTTTGCAGAGAAGAAAAGTGGTTGATTACTCTCTTTTTTTTCTTTTGCCCCATCGTCAGTAATCTTTCAGGCTAAAAAAAAAAACAAAAAAACATGATTGAAAGAAGAGAAGCTGTAGGTAGGACCTGGAGGTGTGTGCCGACTGAAACGTTCCCCTTACTCACCTCCACCGCTTCTAGACTTGCACTGTACTCTACAAACGGGACAATCCCTCTCACATCTCCTTCCCCGCAGTTTGTAACCCCACTGAGCTCAAACAAACAATGGCAGGCCATACATTAATCGCTGAAAACGCAGCAGGAGATTCTCGAGTGTGAATGAAAAATTTGGTTTCCAAACACTCCAAAATGTGTCGTTCTCATCCTTTAAAGACGAACTCGGCAGTCTCAGATGTACTCTTTCTGCAGTACTCTTTCTCAGATCAGTTCTCTCAGAACATGCTGCTAAATAAGCATGACAAAAGGCTATTATGATTTTTTTTAACCCATTACTCATTAATGATCCTGATTGGCACTTGTCTCAAACTGATAACGTGGGAAAAACCTGTGTAGTTAATTGGAATCTTCCACGTTTCCTCTCCCACCATTGGACATAGACACGTATCACAGTAAAAACCGAGCCCTTTACCACACTGAGACATGTTCCAGCGGCAGATGGACTGTCAGCTGCCCAGCTGAAAGGGACGTCCGGATGGACAGAGAGAGGGAGGGAGGAAGGGAAGGGGGAAGGAGAAGCTGGAGAAGGATGCACTCAGCTGGATTGAAGCTCAGCTCCTGGAGGCAGTCCTAGAAACAAGCACCTTGAAGGCAGCTGGGAGAGGGCTGGCTGTCCAGGGGATGTGTCAGGACATGGAAAGGGACTGCAGCGGCCAAAAACAACCACCATGTAACAGCTGTTTGATCTGGTCCCTGTATTGTTTCATAATAAAGATGGCTAACCATTTGGCCTCACTGTCTGCCTGGTAGTCAAGTGGATGTTACACGTGTTTGGTTTTTGATGAGGAGACAGGAGCAATCCAAACCCATCAAAATGATCTAATCAGCAGTTTGGTAGAGATGAAATCAAGTTGAAATTCATTTTATAATCTAATGAACAAACATGTTCATAGTCGCTTAAAAGTTTGACCAAAAAAACTGATCACGTTCCACTGAGCTTTCAGCAGCATCTCACAGCCTTCCGCAGTGTGAGACTCCACTATGGTGTCATATAGCCGATAGCTGTTTAAAAAATCAGCAAATGAACTTTGAGTGCTGATTTTTTTTGTCACAATTTCCAAGGAAAAACCCTAACTTTGCAGTTCAACATCATTGTAGTCCTTATTAACCCTTCGAAACCTGTTAACATTAGAAACCTGGAGAGAAGGCAACAGGCAACAAATGAAGAAATGAGCCAAATATTAACAAGAAATCGACCCTTTAAAAACCTGAGGAAACTGGCTTGATTTCTTTTAGAAACATGGAATGAAGTTTCAAAGTATGAGTGACAAGCAAATTACAGCAAATTTAGCAAAAAAGGAAAAGAATAATTATAATTATTATAATGTCTAAAAATGCAGTTTTCTGGACATTTTCCCTACATTTTAAAATTATCTTCTAATAATTTTCTCTCACTCTTAGTTTCTTTTTCATTTAAAAAACTTCACAAATGAAATATCTCAGGTTTCAAAGGTCTAAATGCACGTGAAAGGTTCTGTAAGGAGCAAAAAATAAAATATGATTAAATATGGGAGGAAGGCAACAAGTGACAAAAAAAAGAGAAATGTCCTGAGAAAATAGCAAGAAATTAATAAAAAGTCAAGAAAATTACCTGAAACTTAGTGAAAAAAATAAAAAGGAGACAATGGGAAATCGCCTGAAAAGATTGCTCAAAATATAATAATTTTGTAACATAATTTTAAATATTTACTTAAGACAATGAGCCACAAATACTTTTTAAAATTGTTTTTCCCTATCTTTTTTCTTTTCTCCCTAGACAGTTTTTCCTAACCTTCTAAAATAATCTATTTAATCTACCTTTTTTTTCAGATTGTGAATCCTTAATAAATAAAAATATTAACACAAGGATAAAAACTTCAACATGTGTACCAAACATAGCAATGTTGTGTTTTCATTACTGATGCATCATTATTATTATTATTATTATTATTATTATTATTATTATTATTATTATTATTATAATTGTGATTAGTCAGTCTTTACCAAAGGCGAAGCGACTAAGTCAAACCTGTTCAGTTGCTGCTGCAGCAAAATGCTGAGCAGAGACATGGATGGCACCACAGGTGCGATGGCCAGCAGAGGGCTACAGTACATTATGCCAAAGACAACATTTGGAGTGTACAGGGATTAAATGCATTCTAAAATTTAACCCTGTTAACACCTGGATTGACAAAAGTTTTCTTGTGCTGCATTCAGACACCTTTTACGAGCATTTAATGCTCAGAAATTTGGAAATCTGGTTTGATTTCTTTTGAAAACTCTTGCCCCTTGGCAAAAAATGTCCTGCGAAACACTAAAAATTAGAAAAGGGTGACCAAAAAATGACCTAGATTAAAATATTAGATATAAGCAAAAAACTAGGGAAAAATGTATTCTATTATAATTTATAACTCTTATAATTAGTTTATATTTAACACTTAAGGTTGTATTTTTGTTCTTTTTTAACTTTAAAAAATCTTATGTTCAGTTAATTTTCTTGTAACTTTTTACTAATTTCTTTTCAATTTTTGTGTCTTTCTTGTTAAGTTGCGCATCACCTTCTTACCATGTTTTTTTTTTTAAAAAAAAAAAAAAATCAAGCCAGTTTGCTTAGGTTAAAAAGGATTAACAGTCTTATATGCTGCACTAGGTTTTTCTAAAAGCTGGCCGACATTATTTTCCATTTCTTCATCCTTTGAATGTACATCCTCTGCCAAAGGGCTGCTGTGTGTTGACTTTTTTAACCTCTTTTACTGTCAGTATTTCTGTCTTTCAGAGGCTTAGTTTTAAAGCTGGAAGATACTGGTATGATATGAAACTAGAAGACTTAAGGAATCCATATGTCATGCTAGCTGATCAGGATGTGTGAAGGGAAAAAGTCCCTTGACCTCCCACCTCCACATATCTGAACTAAAATGAGTTCTATCTGTGTGTGTGTGTGTGTGTGGTTTTAGTTCTGCAAAGAGAAAAAGTATTAATATAACATGTGTTGGAGAACCATACAGGAGAAAAGAGTCCAAGTTCAAAACTCAAAGGCAGGGCAATTTTCATTTTCTTTTCATCTCTTGCTAAATTTCATGTGCTTTTTCATGCGTGTGCTTTTAGCTCTGCAGAAGAACAAAGAATGAATATAACATTAAAAATCTCAACAGAAATAGTGTGCACTGTTGGGTAAACAAAGTAAAACACATGAAATGGGGAACTCAGCTGAAAGATGCACACAGCATGGCTGAGGTGAAAGAGTGAGAACAAAGGGAGGAATGCAGTATTTAATGCCTCTGATTAAGCTGAAGTGATGCCACCTGTGGGGTGCCACCAGGTCCTTCCCAGGCAGGAGCGCTTCATCTGTTTTTCCCCTCCTCAGGTCTTGTAGTCGCCCCTTTTACAGACATGTCCACTTTATGCAAATCAAAAGCTGTTTAGGACAAAAACCATGCAGTTTTTTTCATGTGGCATGAATTTGTTATTTTTACCTATTATATTTTGAATATTTCTATATAACATATATATAGAATATATATGACATTTTAGAAATTGGGTGTAAATGAAGAGCCATGACTCTTGTGGACTCAGTATATCCCGTTGTATTTATGTGTAGGCAGGTTTCCAACCCTTAAATTGTGCAAACTGAAATTGTGAATATAAAATACAACTAATGGAAACATGTCACTCGAAGATGACGGAAATTGACAGAAATCAATTTGACATCATTTATTAGCTCAGCAGTTTAGGTGTGATCTCTGTAACAATTCAAATATTGCAATGTATAAAAAAAGTTTCAACAGAAACTTTATCAAAATAGACCTATCACATATCCAGACAGCAGCTGTACATGTTACAAACAAATCAGACTGTTACAGGTGATTTAAAATGTGAACATTGAAATAACATTCACTTGGAGTCACACATTTGGCAGGTGATTAGATGATTGGTGCTACTTGTGCTACTCAGACCTGAGATCATTGGAAATCATCCTTAAACCCTCTTACATAAAAACTACAAAAACTACATGGCTTCATTAACCCGTCCCTTCACTTTTTTACACTGTGCAGCTTCTGTGTGATCCTACCTGACAACTGACCCCTGCATGAGAATTTCATCGAACAAGGGAAACAAATATGCAACCCAAACTTAGAGTTTCCCACACATACATGTATTTGTGGCGGCTCGCCACAATTAAAAAATGTGCCACCACAAATAGATTCTCTACTTTTGGAGAAGAGCTGCTCATTAGGAGCGCTGCTGAAATATATGTACCATTTGGTTATGCATTGCACCTCTTGGAGCGCAGAGCGTACTCTGAGCACAGACGGAGCAGCAGAACGTCTGGCACATTAAAGTGAAACTTCATTCTGCTGGTTCAAAAAGTTTGTATTCAAATACAAACAGCTGCTTCTCTCATCAGTCGATCTGATCTGATCAACTGCGAATTGATCGACAGATCAATTATCCACCAGCGAGTCACAAACTGCTGCCGAGGAATAAAATAACTATTGGAGAGTGCTGCCTGTGCTGCATTCACGAACCTGCAAAAACCTCTGATTTTAGAGAGAGGGGACACTGAAAGATACAAAGGGACACACATTTAAAAGAAACACTGAAACTGAAATAATGGAGTCTGAACCTCAAGATCAGATAATGACTCAGCTGTGAGGTAAACTAGAGTTTACGACAACTTGGGTCTTCATTTTATACTTTCATTCATCAGTAATAATAATATATTACTCACCAAGTTCAAGCAAATATCTAGGAGCACAGTGACATCACTACAGAGAAGTAAAGACAATCAGACAGGTTGAAAACAGCCTTTTTTAGAGTGTTTGAATTGTTTCTAACAATGTCTAATTTCACAGAAACAGGTGAACCCTTTAAAATATAATCTAATTGATTTGATTTCTTTCAAAAGCATGGGAAGAAGGCAAGGAAGGAAGATATGGCCCAAAAATTAAATAAACTGTAAAAGAAGTTACAAGGAAATCACCTGAAAATAAGAAAAAAAAGGGAAAAACCAAAACAAACATGAAAATGACTTAGAAGAAGTGCTGATAAAAATGTATCTATTTTATTATATTAATTTTCTCACAAGATTTTAAATATTAAATTGTTCTAATTAGAAATACAGTTTTTGGGACAATTTTCCATGTTTTTTTTTTTTAATACAAAATTCTAATAACCCACCCCTCTTTTTTGAAACTAATTGTCACCTTAGAGCAGACACTTCGGTGATCATTTCACAGTTTTCCTTTCTTTTCTCTCCTAAATGCATTTGACTCTCCTGCTGGCTGGTTTCCAACCTGTTTGATCGTCCCAGATAGCAGCCTGTAACCTGTAACCTGCTGAGTGTACAGTCTGATGATGGACAAAACTACATCATAAAAACCCAAGTTGCAATGAACGTGCAATGAAGGGCATGTGGGTAGTGCAATCCATTGATCTATATCAACACGTTCTCATCCCAAGTCGTCACATATTGCCGCTTTGCAGTGGACTTCTGCGTCTACATATTGCACTCTGGGTATCCTTCTGCGTCTGCTGTTTATGTTGCTATACTACCATGTCAACACAAGCACATGGTGGGATTAAGCTGCACATGGTTATGTTTACACAACAAAAGCCCACAGCAACCATCGCTAGGATGTCAACAAATGCACATGCTGGAATGGGTGGTTAGGATTAGGGGAAGGAGGCACATGGTAAGGTGCAGAAAAAAAACATCACATTCAGACAGGAAGCATGAAAGTCCAGGGTTTGTTGGATCCATCCTGCCCTATAGGCACCAATCGCACTTTTTATATTAAGTTGTTACTGATCATCTTTCAACCGGATGCTGTACTGCTGCGCATCATGCGGACGTTCTCAAGTGACGCCTCCTGTGTGGGTATCATACAGAAAGTGTCTTCCAACTATCCGCCAACATACAATGAACGCTGCGACCCGTTCTGTCTGCCCGTGTTCTCACCTGACGCCGTCCAGCGGCGATTCATGCAGATGTGAAAGAAGACTTTTGGCATCATCTCATGCCAAAATCACTGTCAGAGCGGCTGTATGTGATGACTTTGGAATGAGAACTAGATGTCTATATCTGAGTACTGTGCACCAGCACCTGGTATGGCTTACATAAAGGACATTTCTATCATCTTGAATAAACTCCTCTTCACCACATACTTAAAGGGAAATTTCGAAGGAGAGCAGAACATTTCAGTCTGTAGTTTTCTGTAGTGTCTCTGTGCTGAGAGCAGATTTTGTCTTTAGTCTACAGAGAGCTCAAGTCCGGAAACTACCTCCTGACTGGCCTCTGAAACTCACTAAGATCTCTCACTGATCCCTTACTCATTCATCCTTTACTATTATCATTGTTATATAATCAACAAAGTTAATGATTTATTAGTTAGCATAAAAATGTCCCTTTATGGACACATGGAGTGACTCACATAACAGTATTCATGAGGGCAGATTTAGAGTCACTGGCTCTCTACAGTACTATACATACATGTTTGAGACAGCAGCACTCAGATGTCTTTGAAGGCACAGAGCTGCACGCCCTCCCGGCTGTAGAGGGCCAGCAGGGACGGGTCAGTGAGCACACTCAGCTCGTGCTCTCTGTCGGCTGACTGGGAGAAGTCATCAGGGCCCTCTCCACAGCCTCCTTCCTGGGGGTGACTGGGGTAACCCGGGTGGACCATGAGCTCAGCTGTCACCACAGGCTGACTGGAGCCCGACGCGCTGCAGGAGGTAGTGCCTGAGGGTCCCGTGGCCAAGGCGTGGCTGAGGGCCCTCTGCAGGTTGGGAATGGACATGTTCTGGCCCATGGTGGTCAGTCCCAGGTACACGTCTGGCCATCTGTGGACACGGGACAGGTTTTAGACCCTGGTTAGTGTGTTTCAGCTGTAGACCAGGGGGGACTCTAGAGAATCAGTCCACACACTCACCACAGCAGCGCACGGACAGGCTCTGTCACCAATGAACATTTTGTAAACTAGACCTGTGAAGTTTCAAGGTGGACACCCAAGATCAGTGTCACAAATTCAGAATCTATCCAAACATCTCCCCTTCTGTTTCTAACGGACGGTTTTGAGCAGATGCCAGAAAAGTGTTTTTGCAGAGCACGATGTTCCTTAAATCCTCCAGTCTCCATTGACAGGAAGTTATTTCTCTGCCACAGAACACAGTGAGTCTCCGGTCTCCCACTGCTGGTTGGTTTGTATGACTTTCAGAACCGACTTATATTGGTTTTCTTGTTGAAAGACTCATTCCTGCAGCACAATCACTTTGACCCCGGCTTCATTAAAAGGTTTTGGATGTAAGTATAATAAATGTTTGTTAACCACAAAGCTTTATTTTCTGCAATAATACAAATTTCAATGGAAAAATTCCACAGGCTTTTTAACGAGGGAACCAGGGCGATAGTAACTTCGGTGTTAGCCTGTGGAAAAACATCATCCCAGGGGAACTCTATTTTTCATTATTTCATACAAACATATTGTCTGCTGTTATTTGTCAGTGTGCAGATTGGCTGCACTAGTTTCCTCTCCGGGGATTAATTAAGTGATCTAATCTTATCTAGTCTAATGGGATTAAGATATTTATCCATCTGTGCATCTGTGCGTCACATATGTACATGATAAAACATTTCTGTCACTGTGTCTCAAATCTTTACTTCACAACAGTTCTAAGCAAGTTTTGAGCATGACGTGTGTTCACACTGGAAAATGGCGAAAGGTTAAAAGTTTTAAAGCTGGTTTGCCACTGTGAACACACAAAGGCCAATCTGCTTTACCTTTTATTACTGGCTGTGGAAACCGCACCCACTTCTGTACACTGTACTGCTAAATAGCCTTCTCTGTCCATACACAGACTCTTGCATTGGTTCATTTTTATATATAAGAGTCTACTTGGGCTGGTTCTTTGTTATTTGTGTACATATATGTGTAAAAACCAAAATCTATATGGCCTGCGCTCTCACAATATTCTCTTGATTTCGATCCCCAGGGTTCACACAGAATTTGGCAAAAATATGCTGCCTCCTCTTCTTGGATTAATTTACAGAAGGACCTGACACTGTCTGAGCTGATCACTATCGAGGAATTTAAGTCACTTTTAAAAGGAACGAGAAACTAGCACTCTTGGTCAATGTGATTGCTACTCTAATACTCACTAAAATAAAAAAAAATGCACATTTTAATGTCCTTGACTGTTCTGTGTGGCATTTTCACCAGAGGTTGTGCTTGCTGTTTGTAATGTGTGACAGTATATGTCTGCTTGTATTTATTGTTGGAACAATGTTTTATGCTGCCGTCTTGGCCAAGTCGCTGTCGAAAAATCTTTTTTTTGTTTGAAAAGTCTTTTACCTGGTTAAATAAGGACAGACACACAGTATATCTATCTATCTATCTATCTATACACACACACACACACACACACACACACACACACACACACACACACACACACACACACACACACACACACACACACACACACACACACACAGATGAGTAGACACAGTGCAAACATGCCTGGAGAGAGTGTCAGCAGTAATGCTGTATTAGTCCCTCCTAGTCTAAACAGTTTTGTTCTCCACTCCAACTACTTCTACTATTACATCTGGAATTAACTATAGCGCATGCTGGGAAGAGAAGTGGAAAATATTTGACCTTTTAAGTATCAAAAGTAAAACTACTCAATAGGCAGCAAACACCCCTGTTCATTTTATATATTACTGGATAACTGATGGATTCACATGTAAGAAGCATTTTCATATTGTAGTCAAGATGGCGAAAAATTTTGACTTCCTTACATACTGCTTGGTAGATTTATCAGGAGCAATGCATCATATTTTTTAGGCTACTCATGTTTTTGTGTCTTTATCTAAAATGTAATGTTTCTCTGCGGGCAGAGGGGGGTCATCAACCAGGATCAAAACCATTTCCAAGCAAAGAAAGGTACCAAACTCTGCTGCTGGAGAACAGGGTTAGGTAAAGTCCCACTGACATTTACAACTAAGACAGGCCACAAAGACCCTTCCTTTAACATTCTTTAGAAAGGTCAGAGTGGGTGAAGGCTGGAGGAGCAGGTTCTTCATGTGTCTCACTGAAATGTTGAAGTGCTCATGTTCAATAATCTGTGGTTTTAACCACACTAGCTACACAGCTCGAGGGATAGCACCATGGATCAGCCAATCACAGTGGTGGAAAAAATACTCAGATATTTAACTAAATTAGAAGTAGCAGAACCACAGTGTGGAAATATACTGTTACAAATAAAAGTCAAGCAGTCAAGATCTTAATCAAATAAAAGTACAAAACTATCAGCATCAAAATATACCTCAAGTGCCATAAGTTAAATTACTTATTTTGCAGAACGTCTCAATTTAAGCATTTCTGATTATTGTATTTATGTGTTTGTAGTACTGTATTTCTTTAATGCATCCAGATATTCACATTATTTTTTAAAGACATGTAGAGGGAACCCCTTCCCACTGTCACAGCAAATTTGGAATAAATCAAAACTTGCATTATTAAATTACGTGAGTTCAAGTGAATAATCTCCCATTTGCCAAGGCATTATTTTGATTTTTATTTACCGTGCATCTGTCTGTTTAACCACTAATGTGGTGAAATATTTTTATACAACAATCCATTTGGGAGACCTAAGAAAATATGAAAAATATTGTTGTTTTGTTCTACCTCTGGTAGGGGTTTCTCAAAAACTGAAGCAAATTTCAGAGTTCTTCCCTCTTGCATAGTCAGGGTTCCTGCAGCTTAAGGTAAATTGGATTAAAGACTTTTTAAGACTTCTTAATGCTACCCGGAATTAAGTTTAAGAATAACTTTCTAATAACCAAAACAGAAGAGTGAAAATTTTGTTTGGCCTAAATGTTTATTGTAACATAAAATATGATGCTTTTTTTTGTCCAGTGAAAAGTTAGATTAAAGGTAGATAGATAGATAGATAGATAGCCTTAATGGTTCCATGGGAAATTCTTTTTCACAGGTGACAAAGCTTTTTCTGAAGTGTGTCCACCTCCATCTATGTCAAATGTTGAAAAGAATTAAACCATTTAAGAGTGGAACACATGGGAGACAATAAACAAGTAATATGATCATCTAAGCATCCACTGGGTTTACTAACAGACGCAAGAAACATCTAGCATTTTTGGCCAGTTTTGTGTTTCTCACCCTACATGTTTAAGTCCACTGCTTGGATGCCCATCATGATGCATTTAAGAATTTATTGACTTATTTCACAAAAAAATGGTTTAACCAATTTTTAGATTTTGCAGCGGCAAAAAAATTAAGATTCATAAAATCCTACTTCCCATGACTGACCTTTTTTATGACTTTTGAGAGAGTAATTTAAGTCATTTAAATACCAATTAAGGCCTTAATTTTAGATTACTGAATTCAATGACTTTTAAAGTTTTAAGGATAATGTTTTAGATTCTCTCTTTCATTTTATCTTCATCTCTACTTTATAACATCTGCCCCAGCTTGCTGTAGAAAAGAATGTTTACACTGATGTAAAGTAGAGCGGCGTGCCCATCCTTACCACTCATTCTGTCAACAATCAATGTAGTGAAAATGGAGTATGCATTTGTGTCATTTATCCATCTGGCCCATGGACATAGAGAATGCCCTCTAAACCTTTTTTAGACCACTGAAACCACTGTGAACAAACTGAAAAAAATAATGTTAAAGTTTAACAGACCTGATTCCATAGCGTGTGAAGACAGGGATGGAGTCCAGAGCGTCCTTCTCCACCTGTGCGTAGAATCTTTGGAGGTGTGCTGGCAGCGCTGGGCAGGTGTGTAAACCTGGCTCCACAGGAACACGAGTGTATGGGATCTTCAGATCTGACAGGACCTGTGCAAACACCTCACGCACCTCTGCACACACAGCGCACCAACATCACTATCCCCGGCCCACACATGATCCCATACACTTAATGTAGCCATCATGGTGGCCGATTAATGCAAAACTAGTCATACCTTAAATTTAGACGTGAAACAATTAGCCAATCAACAGAAGATTATTGGCAACTATTTTGGTAACCGAATAATAGTTTTTATTCCTTAAAACAGAGAAAGCAGAATGATTGTTTCTAGCTATGAGCAGTTTAACAGCTGTGGCACACCAGTGTCCATTAACAGAATGATAGTAATAATAACAACAACAATTTTAAGAAACAATAATAATAAAAACGGGTTATTTTCCAAATTGCATACTAACATTCTATTCATACTAACATAGTATTCTTAAAACAAAGTTTGACATCTGATGGTAATGGCATACTTAATCCTAGGGCTGGGCAACATATTAATATTATATTGATATTGTGATATGAGACTTAAATATCGTATGATATTTTTATTGTAAATTGAATTGACTGTTGTAGGTGTTCCATTATTTGACTTTACCAACTTAGTCATTATATTTACATTATGGATGATTATTTATCTAAAACAGGCATGTCAAACTGGTCCACAGGGGCGGTGTGGCTGCAGGTTTTGTGCCAACCAACCAAGAGCACACAGTTTGACCAATCAACTGTCTGAAGACGGAGATCAGTTGATTAAATGAGTTAAGTCTGGTGTGCTGCTACTTGGTTGGAAACAAAACCTGCAGCCACACCGGCCCCCCTGTGGACCGGTTTGACATGCCTGATCTAAAACCTCATTGTGTACATATTTTGTGGAAGCATCACTATTGTTGCAATATAAATATTAGGCATTTCATGTCGCCCAGCATTGTTAATTTGGGATGCAGTATTCAGTGCATAATGAGTGTGTATGAGTACGTTAGTATGCAATTTCAAAAACACACATGCACATTTTTCATTTGGTCTTCATACAGAATACTTAAAATTTTGCGTTCCCTGAGTTTACCTAATTTTGTCATGTATTTTGGTGTACACACAGGACAGACGATGTTGATGTAACTCATTCTGACATTCTTTTATTTGGTACTTGTGTTTTTTACTGAACATGTGTAGCTACATGTGTAGATGTGTAGTGTAAAGTCGCAGCTCCAGTTTGCATTACCTGGCAGTACATGGACATGTTGGTGTCCGTCCATGTGGTGGGGGAGGTGTCCTGTCAGTTCTCTGAACAGCCTGACTTGGGCCCTCAGCTCCAGCTCCACCTGGGGAGGAAAAAGCACACCTGGGACTTGCTGTGATGACCTCCCCTTCTTCTTGTAGCTGCATATTGTTCCAGTCCACCATTTATGTTTTATTCTCACATTCTTCAATTTCAGTAAAATATGCAACAAAGCAGAAATCATGAGACAAGTCTGCTTTCATGCAACACGACTCAACGTAAATATGACCTTGCTACGTATCCGGACATGTGATTTGATGAGGAAAGGTCAGGTCAGTTTCAAGGTCATGTTTATGTGTGTATGTGTGTGTGTGTATTTTTGTACAGTAAAGAGAGTGACTTCTACTGTCATTAGGTGGGTACCCGTTAAAGATTTGTGCAAAACTTAAGTGATATTTTCAAAATGTTGATAAAACACAATCGCGAGATGACTGTGTTTCCACTGAGTGATGTTCTGCGACTTCTCCTCTGGTGATAACATTCCAAGAAGCATGGCGATGAATGTTCAAATCATTAGCAGCTTTATTTCTATTTAAGCCACCGCTTCAGCCATCATTTCCAATTGAAGGAGATGTAGGCTATGTAGCCGATGTAGGCATGTTATGCGAGCAATAATGGAAAGGCGAGCCCCTTATACGTGGGAGCAGGAATTAATGACAGAGAGCAGAGCCATTTTAATGTCTTTGTGAGTTTGCTGTGACCAATAAACGAGGGTCAGTCCCAGATGTTAGCCGCTGCTGCTGTGCTAGCTCGTGCTAACCAGGCAGATGTTTCAAACAGCTCTGGACTCCAGAGATGGTCCTTCAGTGCTGTCTCTTACCTTTGTAACCACAGCGACAGAGAGTTTGCTGATTTTTCTACGTTAACTTTGAATATAAGGTTTCATGGGCTTATTAAAGCCTGGTTGTTCAATAAATAAATTTGAAACTGCACTTCTTTCCCACTCTTATGTTAGACATTTTTTGTGGGTTTCTGAGTACACTAAAATACTTTAATGTGAGTAATATGGAAGTTACATAAAATGACTGTATGGTTTCTCCTACTTTTACTGAGGAGCAAAAACCAGCCTTTAAACTTAAATTATTTTTTTTATTTGACTTTATGGTAGATATTTATAGATATCAACCAATTTAATTATGGTGATAACATTTTTAGCTATATCGCCCAGCCCTATGACTTAATTCTCTGCTCAGGATGTCATTACTCCACTATATCTTTACATAGCAAATAGTGGTTAACTGTAACATTAATGCGCTGAATGTCTCATACAGAACTATAAGTATAACCACAGTACATACTTCCTTATTAAAATAAGTTTTACTTTCTGTTTAGTTTTGTTATATGCTCACCCCCTCTCTCTTCATTGTGTGCTCTGTCTGTCTCGTCTCACTGACTTCCTAACTATGGATCCAGTTTATTTGTGATGGGAGGCTTAGTAAAGACAGTTCAAGTGTTAAACCAACTCATCCATGATTTGTCAACACGCTCAACAGGAACCACAAACATGAGGATCCGTGCCAATAAGCCTTCTCCAGTGTGGTTAACAATCTGGCAAATAACGCAAATGAGGTAAACTTTCTGCAAATAAATTTGATTTGTCATTCTGAGTAAGTTGGTGAACAAACTGCAGAGGAATATGGAGTGCTGTACCTGCTTCATGCTGAGCTGGCCTCTCTCCAGCGCCTGACGGAAGCCCATCTTCCCGTGGAAGAAGCCGCGCTGATTTACCAGTGTGGAGTCCTGCTGGAGGCTCTGACACACTGGGATACCCTCTGACAGGTTGGCATGGAGGCCGATGGGGATGTTGTGTCTGAAAAGACAAGAGGAATTTCTGTTGTATCATGTGATGTTAGCTGAATGTTGTCTGACAAGTTTAAATAACCTGTGTGTTTACGGAAAAACCTGCTCCCCCCACGCGTGTTGTATTTAGTCGAACTCGCAACACTTTTGCAGTTTTGTGTGGATTCAATGTGTTCTGTGAGTTTGGGAATTTGTGTATTAAGCTGTTTACCTTTCAGGTGTTCTTTTAAGCTGATGTAATGTGGCTATAATCTTAGCATACATCAGGCAACAATCCAACAAAACTGAACAGACATAGCAACACTTGCAGAAAACACTTAAAATGACATACAACCAAGCAGGATGACGCCATTAATACTTAATTAACCCTTAGGGTCTGCTTTAATGCTTTAATCTCATATTGCTCTGTGCACAAAATGCGCTTTTCAAAACCAAGCTTTAAAAAATATTATACAATATTTTTATTTTCTACTTTCATTGAATTATTTTTAACCAACATCAGTCCTAATCACAACCATACCACAACCATCATACCATATAATCATTAATTTTCATAATTTTACCATTTATAGTTCAAGATTTTTGTAAAATGACACTATGTTTTAAGATGAAAAGAAAACACAGAAAAATGAATTATTATAGGCTATCACAGACATCACATTTTTTGTGCAGTGCCAAATACTCACACTCATACCACTCTGCACACAAATGCGCTTTTCAAAATCAGGCTGTAAAAAATATTATACATTAATGTGATTTTCTACTTTCATTGAGTTTATTTTTATAGCCAAATCAGCCCTGATCATAAATATCCATAGATATATAGATATCCATTAATTTTCCGAATTTTAACCCTTCAAATGCCAGTTTTTTTGTCATGATGCCACTATGTTTTTAGATGAAAAAACAAATAACAAAAAAATATACTACGTACATGTGGATCTGGTCTGGGATATGTCAGTGATTAGCAGCAACATTGATTGTGACAGTGCACCTTGTGGAGATAACATGTATTTTCTCAATATACCAAATATGTTAAAAATGATATAATCAGGCAGAAAATAGTAAAAATGACAAATTCTGAGGAAAAAGTCTAGAATGACACCCAGAAATAATACGATGCATGTTTTTATGTTTTGATGGCTGTGGGATCAAAAATGTCACTTTGAAAGGGTTTCAGTGGTGCATTTTTTGCACTTAACAATTTAGTTTCCACAGTCTTTTTTAGACTTATTGTAGGAGCTGAGCTGGAAATTCTAAAATTAAACAAAAATACACAATCTTGCCAAAATAAATTCCATGCGCATGAACGCAGCCAAAATGATAAAAAAGAAAAAAACAAGCGCCAAACAGTCCCTAAGAGTTAATGAGGATGTAATCTCAGCATACACCAGGCAACAATGCAGCAAAAGTGCATGAGCAAGAAACTTGCAAAAAATACTGAAAATCACATATGCGACCAAAGAGGATGATGCCATTAATACTTCTCATGTATGCTGGGACCTGCAGTAAAAATGACAAGAAACACTAAAAGACTAACAGAGCCTCAATAAGCACCTGATGTTCTCTATGTGTTTGGGAAATCTATACTTGATCACTCACACACACACACACACACACACACACACACACACACACACACTTGCAGATGGCAATTCTGAATCTTGTGTGTGTACAGGGTGTGCATTCCTACTGTATCGAGCACAAGCTGCTTATCACTGCGTGAACTGTGTGCGTTCTGTGTTTTACTGAACGTACGACATGTAGCTGCAGGTTTATTTGTGCTTGGACTTTGTGTCAGGCAGGTATGTGTGTGTGTGTGTGTGTGTGTGTGTGTGTGTGTGTGTGTGTGTGTGTGTGTGTGTGTGTGCATATGGATATAAATAGAAGGCTGAAGGTGGGTTGATTAGTTAGGCTTTCTATATCTGGAAACAGGCCCCCACACACACACACACACACTCATTAAAGAAATGAGTAAATGAGAAATTTTAATTTGATGAAATTACATTTTACCATGAAGTGATTAAGAAAAGGCTGAAATTGTTGCATAAAAAGTCACCAGAATGCAGGAAATTAAATGTCCGATGCTTGTGGAAGACACCCCATTTCTTTTGTGTCACCCCCATCCAAACGTTGAAACAATGCTTACGCCCTTGGTCTTTGCTAATCTGACTCAAGAATTCACCTTTGGTTGCAACCAGATTGAGCATGCATGATAGCACCTTTGACTATTATGTTTGGGCAGTATCACAGTATTACAGTATACCAGGGTATTTAGAAACCCCAAAACTATGTTTTTCCATCATAAATACAGGCGCTCCGCTTTCTATTAAAGTCATTGTATGTAATGCACAGCACACACCACCAGAACTCCAGTCTCCAGTCTCTTCTGGTGGAACAGGCGGCTGAGCGGACGACACAGCAAAACTTCAGCAATATTTTGGAAACACAATAGCAAGATGACCACGTTCATATTGAGTGATGATCTGTGACTTCTCATGATAACATTCCAGTAACCATGGTGATGGAAAACATTAGCAGCTTTATTTCTATTGCAGCCACCACACTAGCCGTCATTATTTACAATCCAAGGTGATGTAGGTATGTTATGGAGCCATAATGGAAAAGCAAGCCTCTTATATGTAGGAGCGGCCATGTGTGAGGGATTTCTGGGAGGTGATAGTCCACGATTTCACAGAGGAATTGTGGATTCACAACTTCCTGATGATCCCCTCAGCTTTTAAAGAGTTATGTGATGCAATAACACCTCTTGTAGCTCCTGCTGCATCATGAGGGAGCCAGTTGCTACTGACAAGCACATAGACATAGCATCATGTGACCTAGAAAAGACTAAGAAGTGTTTCCATTGCAGTTTTGCAGAATATGACTTTTGGAATCGCCTGAAATACCACCTCATGGGAGTGTAAAAACTTTTTGTGTGATAAATGGAGTTTTTTTGAAAAAGACTTGTTTCCATTGGGCATATTTTATATTTACAATTTCAATTTGCGCAGTTCGAGGGTTAATGGAAACCCGCCTAGTGAGACTTCACATGGGGAGGAAATGAACAATCTCTCAGAGAACAACCTACTGCTCACGTCAGCAGAACCAGGGAGCTGATTGTTGACTTAAGGAAAAATGAACCATAGACAGATCTGTGTCTACGTCAGTGGGAGGTGGAGCAAGTAAACAGTTTTAGCTTCCTGGGAATCAGCATCACAGAGAAACTGATATGGTCATCACACATCTCAGTCCACATTGAGAAACAGCTGGAGTTCATATGGAAACTTCAGAAAGTAAAATCTCCATGTCAAGTTCTTGTTCATTTCTATAGAGGAGCAACAGAAAGCATCCTGACTGCAAACCTCGATCTGGATGATCCCCCGGCACTGAATATTTCAATATAAATAATAAATACGGGATTGTTCGTTGTTTATGTGAGGGGAGGGGGTGGTGCAAAAAGGTGGAAGCATGTCAAATATTTTTTTAAGCATTGGGGAGGGACTGTTTTTTTACCTTGGCTTAGGAGGGGGGCGTCAAACTTATAAGCAATTTTACAGAAAACATTTTGGTAAGTATTATCCTATCTTCCGTTATCATTTTAGTTTTTTTAATTTGATCAAAAAAGGGTGATTATTCTCAGTTTTTGGCAATTTTTAAAGACTACTTTTTGTCTATTTTTTTGGCAATTTTCAAACAAAATCTTTTTTTTTTTTGCAACTTTTTTGGCATGTTTTCTTAAAAACCATAAAAATGGCACCATTTATTGGAGCCAGAAACTGTAAAAACAGAAATTATAGTTAATTTTTCAAATTTCTGACGGTCCTTGGACACACCGTGTGTTATTATACAGGTTTGTGAAACAGATTCCCATGACTTTTTCAAAACCTTCAGGGTATATTTAGTTCCCCCAAACTTTTCCAGGTCTGGAAATTGCTCTTTGCAAACTGAATGACTTTACCAGGTTTTTCATGACCGTACGAACTCTGCTCCTGAGCCACATCTACATCATCAAACAACCAGTGGACACAGGAGGACGAGGTACATCACCACTGATAGTGTTTAGCTTCTACATAAACTCCACTGCAGCATTTTATCAGCACATCCCCTACCTTTTAGCCAGATCTGCTGCCTCTTTGGCAGCAGAGGCGTTGACCAGCAGAGACACATTGGAAATGCCTCCGGCCTGGAAGCAGTCCACGATCCCTTGGTTTCTCCTTGGACAATAGCCGAAATCATCTCCCGTCACCACCAGCATCATTCTGGGCTGTGGCATTATTGCTGGTCTCTTTGGAGGACACACAGGAGACAGATTAACACTGATCAGAGACACACCTATGGCTCAAGACACTGAATCCCAACAATCAACACTTCAGCCACAGTTTCTTTGCAATACCTTCATCTTCTTCATCCTCTTTAATAACTTGTGTTTTTGTATTCGATGATACTGCAGCTGACTGAGCACTTTTTCTATCACTCCAGACTGCCTCCTGGATATTACAGAGATGAAACTGAACTTTGACCCAAATAAAACCATACATGATGTTTACTGAGAGAGCAATTTTGCAAGAAATGTCCTGCAAATTACCTGCAAATTGCAGGTAATTTGTAGATTTAGAAAATTACTTCAAAAGCTAGGAAAAAATGTTGAGAAAACAATATATTTATTCTGATCATAATTATATATATAAACATATATATTTAAAATCATGTTACAGAATTATAATTTTAAGCATCTTTTCTTTGGTTATTTCCCTTTTTGTTTTTATTTATTTATTTTGTATTATATATTTATACTTATTTCCACCAGGGTGGAAATAAGTGTCTTGTTTTTTGGGGGGTTCTTTTGTGTGTGCCAATTTTCATGTAATTTTCTTGTGCTTTTTACTCAGTTGTTTAGTTCCTTCTTCCTATTTTTCCAAGGTTTGATCATTCAATGACCTTTCCAGAACTTTCAATGATTTTTACTTATTTCATAAACTTTTCCAACAATGGAAAATATGAATGTGAAATTCCATGAGTTTTCCATGTTTTCCATGACTGTGGGAACCCTGTGTTATGTGATATGTATGGAAACTACCCATAATATACAGTGTGTATGCCACAGCTATTTACACAGCTAGTTACAATAAAAATGAGCTCCCTGAGGTTTTACAAAATAAAAGTTCCTCCCATGCTGACACTTTCTTTATGCTTTTTAATTAATCAATTTAATCGGCAAACATTAAAATACTGATACAACATAGGCAAAATGCCAAATATTGGCCCCAGATTATCAGACAGGCTGATAATCTGTCGACTGCTAGTCTAAATGTAGGCATCTATGATGGATAAAGACAAACACATATCAACAGAGTAGATTAGTAACATCTCAGATACAGACACAATACAGCTTTGGTCAAACAAATAAAAATTTTAAGAGTTTATAGATACGGTGTTGCCTAATTTCATTTTACACAGTGTGACTGTGACTGCTGCTATGACTCAGTGTCAAAACAGGAATACCATTTCTGTTTTACAGCTAAGAAAAAAAAAACCATGACTGTTGATAAGGGTCATAGAGGAGGTGATATCACTGCTCTACAGATTTAGATGACAGAACAAAACCAGAGAAATCCCAGTTCAAAGCAGTAGCAGTGAAATCAAATGTAACAGCAGGGCAATTAACACATCCTTTGTATATTATCATGCTCATAAAACTCTATACTGCTTTTTTGAGCCTATCTGAGTCTACACTGTATATTGATGAGTGGCATACAGCGACTTAGATAAAGGACAAAACAGCTTGCACCTCTGAATTAACTGCCTTTAAAACTCTGATGTCAGCAGTTACCACACAGAGCCTCCTCTCTCACAGTTAAAGCAAACATTTGAAGACGACAGTCACAGTTTTTATTCACCGGCTAAATGTCCTCTCTGCTTCAACGTCACTGTGGGGCGACCCGCCGGAACACCACACACACGTTAGCTCGTGTTGCTCCGACTAGAAAAACCACTGTACTATTTGACGAATTCAAATAAATGTCAGTCTTACCCATTGTACGCCACACGTATGTCCATATGTGTCCGAAGCCAGACAAGCACGGTGGAAATAAACTGTACTTCCGACTAGCACACCGCATTAGTGTAGTCCATATAAGTTGACTTTACTACAACACGGCGCCCTCTGCTGGCGCACATTTGACATCACATCCAGTTGGCAGGAAAAAAACCCCTTCAAAATAAGATGCCGCAGTTGTTTGACGTACTAAGTCTGGACTAAAATGTAGGAAACCGATTGCCTTGATATGTGAAGTAAATATAACTATTATTTTTATTTCATGTATATTTTATATCAAATTGTTAAGTTTACTCAAACATTTGTTGTATTTACTTATTTTTGTGAAGTTGTTAACTTAACTTAAATATGACAAGTGAACTGCCTTGCTCTTTGTAAGTAATGGCGACTTAAGTTTTTAAGTAAAACAAGTAAGTCGGACTAAACTGTTTTTTTTTTCAATTTTGGGAGTTGGCTGAAGCTTGATTGAGTATTATTTATAACTTATACTAGGAATACTCAGTGGGGTTTGATATCCAGCCCTACAGTAACTACTGTGTCAGTATTACTAGGACACGACGAAGCTGCTTCCCAGTGGTAATTTATTTATATATATATCTATATATATATATAAAAAAAAAAAAGACATAAATGCAGCAGTATGTGAGCATATATATATACCTTTTTAAACTAATTTTTGAGGTATTTTTATTGTCACCTTCTAATTTCTTGTGATTTGTGGGACATTTCTTGCCAAGTCGGTCATTGCCTTTTCCCCCATGTTTATGAAAGAAATCAATTCAATTTGCTCAATTTTCAAAAGGTCAAATAGCTTGTGAAAGGCATCTGAAAGCAGTGCAAGAAAACTGATGTTGAGCCAGGTTTCAAAGGGTGAAGTGACCTCTCTATCTGGAAATAGGCAACTGGACAAAGTGAAGAGACTCTGAATATACATTACCAATCTTCATGATTACAAAATCTATGAAAATGAATGCAGATAGGAAAAGTCACTACAGTTCATTTTTAATTGTCCAAATAAGTTTTGTTGACAGTCCCGAGTGGAGCTTCTAGTTATGGTCCTTCATCCACTGCTCTGTCCACTGAACTATCTGCTCCAGGTTGCGCTCCAGGTCCTCAGGGGTGTTGCTGGCCAGCTGGTGAACAATGTCCTCGCTGTAGGCCTCCATGGCCTCCTCGTAGATGGTCTGGAAGATCTCACACTGCACATTTTCCTGCAGCTTCTTCTCTGCGTAACCCCTGTGAGACACACAGAGGAAAGCCAATCCATACGTTTATACTAAGGGTTAGACGATCAAGTGCGTGTGTGTGCAGCAGTCTCTATAATCAACACAGATTCACTGGACACCCAAAATGTCTATGATTTAATTAGACATTTGTTTGAAATTTGTCAAAACAAGTGAAGCGCAAAGTGTTGGTTACCTGCTCTCTAGTCGTGTGTACAGCTGGCTGTTGTCTGTGCGGAGGACAAAGACGATGTGGAACCAGCGTTCAGGGAACAGGTCACAGCCGTGATAGTCAACAATCACACCACCTTCTACCATCCTTTCATCCAGCTCATCCACGACCTGCAGGATCCCAAGTCACAGAATTTACATTTGACACCAACCCAACCTGACTCTACCCAGTGTGGTAATTCAGTTTAATACTGGTTGAATATTTTCAAATTTAACACCTCAGCTAACAGAGGGACAAAACTGCCCTGCAATCCCCTCAATTATGGTGATAATTTAGGACTGGCTGGGGTCAGAGAGGGGAGGCAGCAGGATTGAGATTCTAGCCCAAAAATGTCATCACAGGCAATGATGGTCGCAGATGAACTAGTTATGAAAGAGCATTGGGATCCAGGCTCACTCAGATCATTTATATGATGATAGAAAAAGTCAAATTACTGTGTTAATCCAGCTTAAAGTGGACTTTTCAAATACATGTAAACATGTTAGTCCAACTGAAATCAGAACAAATCTAATTTCTCGAGATCGTTCTAACAAAGCCAGGTAATTTGATTGGAAGTGGAGCTATTATGTCATGTAAACACCTTAGTCTGACTTAAACAGGAGCACGTGCTCCTCGTGACCGCACCAGCCTCCCTCAGTGGTTCGGGATAGGGTCTACTTGTTACTTGTCCAGTCCCACAACACCAGCATGGAAGCAATATTTTAGCCTCCTAAAAAAATCAATATCAGATTAAGTGCAAACTATATTTGAATAATGTCTCCTCTTCAGCTTCCTCGACAGCTGATGGACGCAGCAGTAGAGAAGCTGCTCCATCGTTTAGTGGAGTAAAATTATTCTCTCAGTCGGCACTCGCTGTCTTACAGTGAGGTAAAGCGCTGAAAATATTCAGTTTGCTCAGTGACATTTGATGATATGTATGTGACACGTCGGTTTTATACCCAGAAGTTATTATTAATAAACAGATGTGATTGTGATTGGGTCTGTATCAAAGACTGAGTAAATAATACAGGTTTATAGCAACAAGCTGAAAGAAGACATATCTCCACCTGCTGTGGTGGAGTCGGACACAATTCATCAGTTCATCTGGTCCCCCCTTGTTGTTGTTTACTGGGACAAGGACAGTAGTCCAATTACATGAGCTAACAGCACTATAACTGTAGCTCGACTAAACTGTGCATGGAGTCAGTTTAATGCTAAGACGTGCAGTCAGGCTTTAAATCATGTCCACTGGAACACTCCATCGTTTTTGTGCTGTGCAGATCACCATATCATAACCAGGTTTAATGTTTGCAGGTGGAATTTAACTCACCCTGTCCTCATCCAAAATTGGGCATTGGTACTCCTCATCATAACCGTCATAAAGTTCTCCTGGGGAAAGAAAATCAGGATCATAGAAACAGCCTCAGGGTGTCTGACATTTATCTGCAAAGGTACAAAGACAACGGCGAGTATTTTGAATAGATCTGTGATTCAACAGGATGATAAATGATGCTCGTTCCAGTCTATGTTTCTATTTGCTGCAAAAGTTTTAGTTTTTACCTTCCTTGGCTAGGTCTCCTATGTTGACATAGGTCAGCCCTGTCTTCTGGGCCAGCTCCTTTCCTAAAGTGGTTTTTCCAACCCCAGGGGTTCCTGCAGGAGACATGACCGACATTAAAGGTCCCATACTGTAAAAAGTCACATTCCTATGTCTCTTTTAAATTTATTTTTTATCATGAAGCAGTTACAGGTGCTATATAAATACTGTGAAAGTATCGAAATGTTAAATCCACAGAGAATGCACACAGTCCATATTCAGAAACTGTGCCTGTAACTCTTTGAAGCCTGAGCAAATTGGCTCGATCTCTTTCCAAAACATAGGAAGAAGGGAATGAACAACAAAAGGAGAAATGACTCTAAAATGAGCAAGTAAAAAGTTCGAGAAATTTACCTGAAATTTAAATTTGAAAAACAGTGCTTGAAAACTCTAACATAGTTTAAAATACCTATTAAAAATTTTTTCCCTGGTAATTTTTCCCTATTAAAAAAAATCACCTTTGAACACTGAGCAAATTGGTACCATTTCTTCCAAAAACATGGGGGGAAAAGGTAAAAAGGAACTTGGTTAGAAATGTTCCCAGACTGCATGAAATCAGTAACTTTAGGAAATTATTTTTTAAAAGCTGGGAAAATGTCCAGGGAAAAAGCTAGGGAAAAACTATACTTCATACATATATAATTAAGCCTTGAAAGATGATTTCATTGTTTTATTAAACTTGTTTTTCTTTTTTAATACTTTTTAAAAAACTACATTTCAGGCATTTTTAAAAATACATATATCTTGCTAATTTTAGCGACATTTTTTCAGTCCTTGCTCATAACGTTTTCCCCATGTTTTTCTTTCTTTTTAAAAAATCAAGTCAATTAGCTTATGTTTCAATGGGTTAAATAACTTATTAATAACTTATGGTAAGAAATATGGTAATGCTCCATCTGTAGGTTATCTAATCATTACTGATCGAGATTTAGATGAAAATGACTCGAGTACATGCCATCATTAAAAACAAATCTCCTGTTGTAATTGTGTCCGATGTGGGATGAACAGGGTTTCTGTTGAAGGTATCGAGCTAAAGACAGACAGCAGAAGGTAACATCACCTGTTAACAGAATGTTTGGTCGCTTCTTCATCTTCATAGCTTGCTAGCAGCCAACACGTGCCTCACAGACAACCACCTGAAAAACACAACAGTCCTGTTATCTCTTCATGACATTCGAGAAGGACTCTTTATTCTCTACGCTAAGGTTCAACACACACACCTGAAAAAGAGGGCGCTGATAAAAAAACAACTGAGTAGCTAGCTAATAGGTACTAGCTCTCACGTTGTCCTGAGCAGACTTCAACACAGCAGTAAACTGAGACAAGCTTCACGTTAGTTTTACGTCAGTGAACAGTCAGTTTGCGGCACCCCAAAGCCCCGGAGTTTAAATTTGTAAACTTCTCTCTGCCTCGAAGCATCATCAGCTGTCCCAGCTTTAAATTTTGTCTTATTTTGGGTCAAAAACTTGTTCTTATTACACCTGAACAACAGTTTGAAGTTATAGAAACACCGTGTGCACTTCTGAAACGTCAAATGGTCCAACACGGTAAGTTAATACAGATATAACATTAGCTTAACATGAAAAGTTAGTTAGCGTTAGCTTACCAATAACATCATACTGCGGTCGACATTATTAACCAGAGACACAGAAATAGACTTCTGTTGTACTTTTATCAGGTCTTTGCCACCGAACAGGGATATGTTTGACGTACGACAATACCTTAGTACTTTTGGCAGCACCATAACCGGGAAAACAAACTTTAAATTAAAGATAGTACTCTATGAAACCTTTAATATCAACCTGCTGAGCCGTTCTTCATGCTGTACACTAAGAGAAATAACGTTTTCTCCTGTTTTTGCTCTCCTGTGCTTGCCAGGTGTAAAAGCAGCACCGTTAACAAGTGTCCATGTTGCTTTTCAGGCTCTCAGTTCTGCGTTGAGCTGCCAGCTTTAACGTTAATGTGAAGCACAGCGGTGAAGATGGACAAGCTTTCTGTGGGACATAAAGCTGCTTCAGGCAGAGTGAGCTCTTCAAACAGATACATTTCATTTTGTGTGTGTGTGTGTGTGTGTGTGTGTGTACCCCCCCCCCCCAAAAAAAAAAACAATCCGTTTGATACCTAAAATGAAGGTAACACACCCCATTAACTCAACATTAGCCTATCAATATCATTACTGGGTCTATATGAGCATTCATTAATATGTTTTGACACTATGATTTTTTGGTACATACACTTTACAGCCTTGGTGGTAAAAATACACAGATCTGTCCACACACTATTAAATTCTCAATTTTCCTCTGAGACTTTGCCTATCTTGGATTTGGCTAGCCTAGCTTTTGTGATTCCGGACTGCCCACCACTTTTCAAATTTGGCTAAATTTAGTGGAAAGGGCACCAAGGCCAAAGAAATATGATGCACATTTTAGTTGATGAAATGCTAATACATTTTCATATTCTGTGTACAGGCTACATATGTTTGCAACTGGAGAATGCAGGAGTAATTTTAGGCCTAAAACAATGATAAAAGTAAATTAAAATCTTTTAAAAAAATAACCGTTATTCACTTCCATATAATTTTTTGTCAAAAACTCAGGAGCCACTGGGTGTGGGTTTAAAAAGCCGGATGTGGCTCCAGACCCACAGGTTGCCTACCCCTTGGCTAGGGAATGCATTATGTGAATGAGGGTCCTCATAAAAATATAAGTACAAGGATGTGTGTGTTTATGTTTGTAGCATAGCAAACACGTTTACAAAATAGATTTTTCAAAGATTAACTTTTAGTATTTAAAAAAAGAAAAAAGGCAAGAAATCAAAATAAGAACAGACAGAGAAGAGAAAAAGTATATGTAAAAGGAGAAGCAGAAAGGGAAAGAGAAACAATTTTGTATACAATATACCATGCTTTGAATATATGAATATATAAAGTAGGCTACTTAGGGGAGGCGGTTGGTGCATTATTTTTAGAGTGGTCTAGATCTTAAATCATTTTTGTCTGTGTTTATATTAGCTGAACCGCTGGGTGGATCCGTCCTTTGCTGATTTGCCAGAGGAAAGCTTTACTCCATCTAAAAGGAGAAAGGGCAGCCAGGTGTTGATCTCCAAAGCTGAGCCAAAGAGGCCCAGGAAGAGGACGGGAGAGGCCGGCAGCTCAGAGCTTCACACACCCTACCTGCCGAAGGAGTCAGCCCAGAGGGACCAGGATGAGTCTTGGGTGGACAGATACTCACCCGATTCACAGGTTAGCATCATCGCTTCTGAGATTTGTTTGGTATCCATGGATACATTTGGATACAGCCAGTAACTGGTCTGACTCCTGTCCATAACGTAGTGAATAATTTGCAGTGTGGCTTAACACAGCCAGAAATGTTAAAGCCATAACTACCTCTATATAAATGCTGTCACACATTTCTATTATTATTATTAAATAGTTCAGTTTTAAATGTGCTCTCTCAAGTTATAGTGAAGCCAAATGTTGGCAGTCAAAGACACTGAGCATCCTTGTTAGACTGATTACTGCTGGTTCATCATGGAACCATGTGAGCATGTCTTCACAGCTGATTTCCATCAGTTCTCCCCAGCAGCAGTGGTCACGGCTCAAGTTTTTTTGATCTGAGTGTTGAGAGGCTGACGGCTTGTATCTTGTCAGGTGCAATAGAGGTTTAAGACTGACCCCCTCGTCTCTAATAATGATTACCGTGTGTGTTTGTGTAGGCTGAGCTCGCTGTCCACAAGAAGAAGATAGAGGAAGTGGAGAACTGGATGAGAGTTCACTCAAATGCAGCAAAGGTAACAGACATACAGAAATTTCAAGAGGTCTGTAAGTGAATCCTTGTCAGCAGCCTTGTCTCCCAACTTTGCCAGTTCTGATTCTCCTGATCCTTTTTAACGGAATACTTCACCAGCAATTGACTATTTGTGAGGGCTGTCACCAATTATTACCTTTTTTTTAAAAAATTAATATCAGAATGTTAATAGTTAATTGCAATTAATCGCTTGTTTATCTGTGCCCGTGCATATATGTGAATGTACTTGAATATTGTATGGAATTGCTTTGGCATTAGCTCACTGGCAACTCTGGAGCCTTTAGAAGTTTTGAATATTTTCATTGAATTGTTCAAATTGTTTTTGTCGAGCTGAGTGTAGATTCAGTGTTTCCTGTTCTGTTGAAAGATTCAGTCACTTGGAGATATTGAGTTGCTTTTTGTTCTTCAAATTTTTCAGACTAGTTTTCTTAAAACATAAATGCTACCATTTGATGCACTGTATCAGATTATAGCTTAGAGCTAATTCACATCTGCAGGTCAGAACAAAGACACAGCACAATGACATGATAAAGGTTTCCGCTTCGCAGTGAGTAACTGATATACAAATGGTCAGATTGTGGCTGAAGTATTCTTTTGATATGAATAACAACACATCTGCGTCATTTGTGGTAAATGAAAGAAGCAAATTACAGTAACTAGTGGAAAATTGAGCAGGAGTGTCAGTAGTGTAATGGGTTGTGTCTGGAGACTAAGAAGAGTTAATCTTGTTTTCTGAGCTATATTGGTCTTAATCTAAAAGCATTGTTTTTTCTAAAAGAAAACCAACTAACACCCACTACCATCTGTGCTGTGCAGCATGCTTCTGGGGTGTTTTGTCTCTTTGGATGAAAGCGTCAGCAAATCAAATGTAATGTAATGCTCAACTATGAAAATGTCTTTGAGTTGTTAAGTGAAGCTGAAAGTTCAGGTTCAGATTGGCAGTGGTCATTTACAGGGTGGGATCTTGCTGCTGACGGGACCCTCAGGCTGTGGAAAGACTTCCACAGTCCAGGTTTTGTCTCTGGAGCTAGGCCTCAGGGTTCAGGAGTGGACCAACCCCACCAACCTGGAGCCGTACAGCAGCAGTCAGCAAGGTGAGGAGAAACCCCTCCTGTCCTACATGCATCATACCCATCAGTGTCACTGTCAGACTGAGGATTAGCACCAAGTTATTATCATTATTATAAGAGAGAATTACCCTTTTAGGAAAAATTGTAAGTGACCAGATACTTTGAAACCACAAAATTGATTTTTTTGAGACTGTATCAGAGAGGAGTTGGTGTTCATGTTTTTGATTGCTTAATGATAAAGTGTTTCTTATATTTTGTCAACGCAATGTTTATAAATGGGGATGAATTATTTTTTGGGAGAATGACAGCTAACAGCTGCTATTATATGTATGATCCCATGCACCACCTTCCTGTCTCAGTATACAGGCCTCTCCACTCTTTTTTTGACAAGTCTCTAATTCTTCATCCTTTGTCAGAATGGAGGATAAACGGCTCGTCCTACAGCTCCCAGTTGACCCAGTTCCAGGACTTCCTCCTCAGAGCAAACAAGTACAACTGCCTGAAGATGCTAGGTGATGGAGGAGCTACAGACAAGAAGCTCATACTGGTGGAGGTATGTACAACACCTTTAACTGAAGCCACACTTTGTTCAGTGTATCTGTGAAATGTGTCTTTGCCATGCACTCCTCGTGTTATATGGCATAGAAATGTTTAGGTGATGAACAAACTACTGGTTTTCTTCAAACCTCAGTTTGTCTTTGACAGATGGTGTAAAACTTGCTATAACCACAGTTCATAGTGGGTTATCACCTTTTTCAAAGTATTCTGCATTTTCTTTGTGTTTGCTTTTAGCATATAATGGTGAATAACTTCAGGATGCTTAACCCTTTGAGACCTGGATCAACATCACTTTTCTTGTGTTACGTTCAGATGTCTTTCACAAGTATTTAAACTTTTGAACCCTTAGCCTCTTGGTCTTTCAGCAGTTAGCGACTTAGCAAGAAATGTCCACTAAATTGCAAGAAATAAGTAGTCTTAGAAGAGGCATTTAAAAAAAGAAAGCTATGGAAGAATGTCAAGAAAAATACCTTTTTAATCAACATAATTGTACCGATTTATCATAATTTTGAGCACTTTTCCAGGCCATTTCTTTGTTTTTGTTTTGTTTATTTATTTATTTATTCATTTATTCATTTTTACCTTTTTTTTTTTTTTACCTTTTACTCCGTTTCATATATCCGAGGTCTACAGAGTCCTGAAACAACTGGACTCTAACAAATCTGCAGGTCCAGATGGGCTTGATCCCTACTTCTTAAGGTTGGCTGTTGACTTAATTGCAGAACCTCTGACTCATATTTATAATCTTTCCATTTTTCAAAACGTGATTCCCGAATTGTGGAAATCTACATATGTTCTACCTTTGTTGAAGGTGGTGGGGGGACAGACAGACAGTCAATTAGCTGAGTAAACATGTGGACACATAATGTCCATAAAACATGAAGGTGACAGGCTGGACAGTGACATCTGCACATTGTGTGCTCAACTTTCCATGAAGCCTTATGAATTTGAAGTCACCATATGTGAGATTTACCATGTTAGTATGGTTAAATTTTCTTCTGTGTTACTGCAGTTTGTTGGCCTCAGGTATGTAACACACCATGTTTACTCCCATGTTAGTGTTCTAATATGCTAATGCCACATTTAAGTAATTTGCGATGGGTGGTAGAAATGGAAACATTTCCATTTTAATGACTTATGAGTTGTCTGACTACTCAGGACTGTTATAAACAGATTCCAAAGCTGGTCATGATAGGGTTAAAAACAATGGAGCACTACATTCATTAAATGTAGGTTTAATTACTGTGAAAGACACACTTTGACTGACCTGAGCTGTCCATATGTGTTTGCCTTTTTATGTATTATCGAACACCATGTTGGATTTGTCAGTGTTGTCAGAAAAAAAATCTCCAGGTGTATTTACAAGTCAGAAGTTGGTCATTTAGAATAACGTTAACATTAACGTGGCATGATCTGAAGCACAGTGACCTGGCTGTGTACAAGACATAGTCATACACACAGGTGACAATATGTCACAGTCGTTCTAAAGGTTTTTTCAGTAGCTGAGATTGTCGTTAAGCTTTACGATTTTACACAAACTTTTTCTTTTTAGATTTTTATCACAAACATTCCTGCAGTCGGGGCTGCACTCTCTGTCATCTGATTTAAAACAAGTAAAATGACATTAATAATTAGTACAGTCAATACAATTGACAAGTAAAAACACAACAGTGCTCTTACATAATTTCTGAAAACAAAAAGGACATTTTTCTGTTGACTAGAAGCAGGAATTACAGTCTTCACAGCTGTGATTTAATAATAATCTCAAGCCTATCCAAGCTGTCATTAGGCGACCCACCTGATGGCAGTGTGGGTCAACGACTCACATGTGACCTCAGCAACTCTTTAAGAGTTCAAAGACTGTGTCTACCATCGAGTCTATAAGAACTGAAGGAGGCACATGGATGAGAGGCGAAATGTCTCCAAGATACTCAAGCAAGTTCAGTTATCTACGATACAGCATCTAGAATTACCATGACTTGAAGACTGAGAACCTTCATCACCATTTTGGGTTGTTTTATTATTTTTAAATTGTTAAATCAGCATTCGGCTATGGGCACCAGCACAGATTTGCAACATTTTTCATTTTTTTAAATTATTTTTTGGGCCTTTTGCCTGTATTTGACACGATTGCTTTAGAATGAAAGGGGGAGATGAGGCAATGACATGCAGCAAAGGGCCGAGCCTGGAATCAAATCCAAGGCAACTGTGCAAGGACAAAGCCCTTCCATATGGGGCGCCTGCTCCACCAGGTGAGCCACTGGGTGCCCCAAAACTCAGCATTTTAATGTAGACTTACTAGAAGCGGTCGGAATAGTTTTCAGTGAGGTCACTCATGGTAATGAAAGGATCCTCCAGAAGAAGACTGGGTGTCAGCTGTTTACTAGTGTCCAGATGGAGCATCTTCTTGAGAAAGTCCACGAAGTTCTCGATGTCCTCTTCTTATGCCTTGGTGTCCTCATCTGACAGATGGCAGATTTGCCATATCTGAATCAGGATAAATCACAAAGGTCAGAAAAATCTCTGTTCATTGTCCACCAGCTTGAGATCTGAATGAACCATTCCAACACTACCCAGAAATTATAGAGTTGTGGCCATCTGAAAGTGGTTAAAGTAAATGGGACAGTCTTGCCTTTGGAGGGGGTTAACTAAAGCAAAGAAATTGGTTTTTTTTATTTATATTTTTGCTCGAGGAGGAGGAGAAGTGCCTCTGTCCACATCAGAAGTTGATTTATCTCCGGGCAGTAGAGCCTTGCTCAGCGGGCGGAGCTCTCTGCTGCGGGCAGCACAGCGGGGCTCTGCATTCCCATAGCTAGTATGCTAGGTGGCTACGTGTTAGCATTACTAATGTCACATATTATGAAGGAAATTTTAATGTCCCTCTAAGTTTAACATATCTGGCGTTTGATTTTCAAATGAGTAAAAACCCACAGTAAGATAAATCAACGCTCCGATCTCCAATGCATGTCACAATCAGAGTTTCAGTTTCAGTACATCAGAGGCTGCAGATCAGAGTTCAATAAAAAATATTAATTTTTATGGAAACAGAACCTAGCCTCAGTGCTAGCTAACACAGATGACTCAACAGTTAAAACACTTAGCCAAAATACACTGATGATAAACGTGTATTTGATAAAATGATAAACACTTGAAATAGCATTAACTAATATTGATGAACCGATGATTAAAACTGTTACCTTCAAGTAGCTGATGAGCAGTTGAGATAGCATTAGTTAGCTAACGCTGATGAATCAACAATTTAAACAGCTAGCTAATAAACAGTTTAAATAGCATCTGTTAGCTAACACTGATGAATCAACAGTTAAAACACTTAGCCAAAAGTATCTGATAAAAAGTTGAAATAGTAGTTGTTGGCCAACACTGACAAATCAATGGTCAAAGGAACTGATGAACAGTTGAAATAACATTTGTTGACTACAACTAATGTATCAACGATTAAAAATGGTTAGCTTTGAGTAACTGGTGAACAGTTGGGATGGCATTAGTTAGCTAACACTAATGAATAAACGATTAAAACAGTTAGGTAAAAGGAACTGATAAACAGTTGAAATAGCATTGGTTAGGTTATACAGATGAGTAAATGGTTAAAGCAGTTCGTTAAAAGTAACTGATATACAGTTGAAATAGCATAAGTTAGCCTACATTAATGAATATGCTTGTTTACATTTTCCTCTACATCTTTGACTGAAGGGCCACCTGGAGGGCTGGATGACTACGACCTCTTGATCCCCCAAAAGAAATAAGACATCCTATTCTACAAAACAGCACTCAAAACAGATCAGTAGGGCCAAGTGTTAGGGCCAAGGAAAGACTTGGGATTGGATCCTAATTGTAGTAGCTCGCCTAATCATGTGAGAAGACTGACTTTTAATCGTGAACGTGTTACTTTAGCCTCTTTTTTGTTTTTTTTTGTTGTTTTTTTTTAGCATGATATGTATGTATTTAGCCACCAAGTGTATTATTCCTTCTATAAGATTTTCATTTTAAAACTGATAAATTGGAAACATTAACAGGTCAGCGCTCTGAGCCCATGTTAGCATGATTAAAAGCTGATAAAATCTGCCAGAGACATCATTTTAGTCATCAAAATTGATGGTCTCCTGCTAAAAATAAGGCGCTTGCCTGCCTTAAATCAAAGGCCCATTAATTTAAAAAAAAAAAAGACTGATAATTTTTAATAGTTCTGTCACTTTTGTCTCTGTAAACTGCATCATGTGGAAATGGAAAACTTGACCGGTATAGTAACAGTAACAGGGCTTGGGTGAACGGCCAATTTTAAAGGTGTTCCTGCATGTGTCCACCTCGTGAATGCCTTTTAAATACACCTCTTGCAGTACTTACTTGGTGTAGGATCAGGTGGATTTCTTTGACAGAGAAACATTGCTGAGATTTCCTGTCTAATAAATCCCACAAGCTCATGTCTAGCATCTCGAACTCAATGCAGGAGTCCTCTGCATGCGTGAAGGAGTCCTTGTATTGCACAAAGTTGAATCTCTCTGCGTCGTACGAGGACAGTTTTTCAAGGACAGCCACCTGGGGAACATATGAGATGTTAGATTTAAGGCAACTGGGTTAAAGTATATTTGAAGTATCTCAAAATACAAGTGAAACCTTTGAAAGACATCACTTCTGTTTTACCTCATTCTGGGCCTCAGCTGTGAAAGTCTTGGTTACCATCTTCACTGCCACCGTTTCATTAGTGGCGGACTTGATGCACTTGGCCACTTTTCCAAAAACCCGCTGCCCCAAAAAAGACTGAACCAAGTAGTCTGAAGAGGGAGAGGAGATGACGCCCAGGGTGGCCTGGAACTTATCACCTGAAGAGGGTGAGGAAGATGTCCTTCTCCTCTTCAGCTGAATTATACTGCGCTTGGACTCTGTATTCTGTAGACTAGCAGAGAGGGACAAAGAATGTTTAACATAACATGTCTGCTTTTTTTGTCCCATAAAACAGGAAATAAGCATGATGAGTTTACATGCAAGGATTATTTTTGTCAGTTTTGAAGTATTTTTATTATTGCTGAATAATAATTTCATAAAAATCAAGGAGCCATTGAATCAACATCAGGGGGAACTAAATCAATTTACTACTATAAATATTATTTATCATAATTGACGTCACTTCCTTCCTGGAACACACCCTCCTCAGTCGGACTGTGTGGCAAAACATGCGTCAACCGGGCAGTTTAAAAGTGGATACAGCAAAACCAACAAACGATTATCTGCTCAAATAAGGGCAGTGGGACTTGACAGTGATCCTTACAACTTACTGTAGAACCAGTGGTCCGTGGACATTGACGTGTGGCCAGAAATTGTTTATCCTGACATTTATATTTATCTGATTTTGATGCTGGAAAAAACACAATGCAAAACCTGAAGGCATACAAAAGTGTTGACATGCCCACATTTTAAAATTCATTTATTTAAGCAGCCATTTGATTTAAAAACAAAGCAAAACTGATAAAGATAATCAGAAGAATGCTGAATATCAAATCAAATAACCAGCTGATAATGAGTCAATTTACAGTATACAGTGTAATGAATCGTAAATATATGTATAAGTTACTTTTAGTTCTATTTTTGATACTTAAGCACATTTATTGCCAGAAAGTTACTTTTGATACTAAGTTTAAAACAGGCCACAAAGAATAACAGGCAAAACATTATGCTCTTGAAGAACATTTATGCTTGGTTTCAACTTTTTTTTTTTTTTTTTTAACTATTATGCTTTTTAAAGAAGGAGGTATTTCTTCTTTAACCTTTTCAGTTAATTGCAACTTCCACCTCTGGCTTTTCTAGCAATGCAATTCAGCTCTTAGCTTCTTTAGGTGAATGCAGTTCAGCTTCTAATTCTGAAAGACTGAAAGACTTTTTTTTTGCATTGAATTGAATTGCATTTTCTAACTTTGGGTTACTTTCACATAACATTAAAAAGCTGTGATTTTTTTCATCCACAAATACCTTACCAAGACCAGATATTGCCCAGTCCAGATTGTGCAACTTTGCCTGTTGTAGTAGATGAAGCTGCAGCTGTAATAATTAGAAGAAGCACTTTTACCAAGATGGCATCTAGAATATAATAAATGATAGGTTAAGTTGATAAACTGAGTCCATTTTTGTCCATTTTTTTATTGATAGAAGCCAAGGAATGTTACAAAGGGAAAATAGAAATAGGCTTGAGTCTTTCTTTTTTAAAGACTAATCTCCTAGTCATGCCCCTTTTAATTTGAAATACTGTTCAAATATGTCAACATTTTCACTGACTGATATCTGTAGGCTGAACTGGAGAACACCTACACGCATGTTATTTTCTTACTTAATGTTGTATAAATACTCTTCTGCCTCATATGATATTGTCTGATAACCACAGAGGTCTTAAGCTGCTTTGTTAGGTGTGTTAAGATACACACCTGAAGTAACACTTAATCATCACTTGTCCCCTCTTCAGGATCTCCCAAACCAGTTCTACAGGCAGCCTGGCAGCCTGCATGATACCCTGAGGTGAGATGAGAATTTTCACAGGATATTTCCTTTCATGCTTTCACTCTGAAAACCAGAGAAAGTTACTGGGACTACACACAGCTTTGGAGTCAGTATTTAATTGTAAAGCCAGAAGCACCAGTACCAACACTACTGGTTTAATATTGCAGCTTCCAGTGTCTCCATTTTTGTGTAAGAGTCATAGGATGCCTTGGAATCTTTCTCACTGTTGTTAAGACATGAACAATTACAATAAGCCTTTATAAAGAATACTAGGTTGTTTTAAAAAGGACCGGAGCACTTTCCTCCATCAAAAGCAGGCTCTAAGGCAGGCATGGTGTCGACTAGAATAATGGATAATACTAAATTAGAGGTCTACATCATCCCCATGTTTCAGGAGGTGGCTCAATGAAAAGCTTTCTATTTCTAAGACAGAACAGATTCACTTTAGCAAAAGTTATTCACAAAACTATTTACTGAAAGTATGGAAGCAATTTTTGACTCTGCTTGACAAGACCTAATTGTTTTACTCAAGAGCTTAACCTTATTTCTGTGCAAACTGTGCCTCATACTGCATACTGATATCCTTGCAGTCCTCCACCCATGTATGTTTTCCTTTTTTGCTTATATCTTGTTTTGTTTTATTTCATTTTGTTTTGTTGTGTTGTGTTGTGTTGTGTTGTGTTGTGTTGTGTTGTGTATTTTATTGTGTTTAGTTTAGTTTAGTTTGGTTTGTTGTTACACCCTTAACCGTTCTGGCCTTTCTTTTGGTTATTATCCATAAGCAGTATTGGGTGCTTTATGTCTATTGTGTCTGTTTGTTTTATTGTATTATTGTAAAAATACAAAAGTCACAAATTAAGTTTAAAAAAAAAGAAATTCTTTATACAGGGATGTGCATTAATTGTAGTTATTACTAATTCTATGTGCCAGAATCAGTGCTATCTAATTTCTTTCACCTGTGTATGGTATTCCTGTGCTATATGTGAGCTTTTGTTCCGCTCTGTGTCCTCCAGGCGCTTTGTGAAGACCAGTCGATGTCCCTTGGTGTTCATTGTGTCAGACAGTCTGAGTGGAGACAGCAGCTCACGCTTTCTTTTTCCCAGAGAAATTCAGGAGGAGCTGGACATCAGCAACATCAGGTTCCAACACACTGCTGGCTTTGACAGAGATGTTTGACCTTTAAGCTTTAATGTAGCTCTAACCTAAAGCACCAATATGAGACCCCAGAGGCCCCTGTTAAGACAGTCGAGTCCCAGGTGTAGACTGAGGATGGAAGAATGTTCTTGGCATGGCACAGAGATTCGTAAAAAGACAATATTTAATTCAAGCGTCTTTTAATGATCACAGTCTTCTTTGTGGTTTGTGTAGTTTCCAGCTGTCAGAGAATTTTCACAACATAACTGACAGTTGCAAATTGCATGATCCATCTGAATACATAATCATCCTCTGTTAACATGTCTCCTCTTATAAGGATCATCCTCCCTCATATGTGTATGCACTGAGGAGAGAGGCACACCTCACACAAAAATGACACAAACTGTTACTCAAACCTGCGGTGACTCCATTATAAGTGAAGCACATCAATTTTGGACACGTGTCAACATCTGGATTTACCTGAACATTGTTTTGTGTTTTCACTGTTTCCAGTTTTAATCCGGTGGCTCCAACGGCAATGATGAAGGTTCTGACTCGAATTTCAACCCTGGAAGCAGGAAAGGTGAGAGGAAGCATTGTAGTTGATTAACCTTTTAGTGTATTTTCTACATTGTAATTTCCCATAATTCCTAGCAGAGCTGTGGGAGGATGTGCGTCCCAGACCAGGCCATGTTGGAGATGCTGTGCTCAGGCAGCTCAGGAGATATTCGCAGTGCCATCAACAGCCTCCAGTTTTCCTCCCTCCCAGGTCAGACGTAAACACACATCTCACCAGATGGGAAGTTAATAGTGTACACACACATAGCATGAAATTTGCTTCAAATACATTTGATTTGAACAACCACATGGCTTTCTCTCAGAACAACTATTGCTGTTCTGTCTAATCAACTGATGTCAAAGAACTTCTGTCATTATTGTAACTTTTCAGACACATCATTGGAAAAGGGGCTATGGAGGATGAAGAAGGACAGAAATGTGACTTCACTGAGCAAAGCTGCTTCCAGAACAAACCAGAGAAGAAAGAAGTCCAAACTGACAAAGGAGCATGAAGAGGAGCAGGCTATTGGAGGGAAGGATGCTTCTCTGTTCCTGTTCAGAGCACTGGGAAGGATCCTGCACTGCAAACGTGAGTCCCTTCTCCCAGTGTCCATACAAGCAGTCCCCATGTCCTGTTTCCTGCGGGATTCCTGCAATGAAAAGACTGAAATCAGCAAAGAGTGTGTCCTGGTAACAAGTATTCTGTGTATGTCTGCAGCCTGATATCTTCTTCCTCTGTGTAATAGAGCTCTATTGTTGTTGAAAACACATCAGTGAGCCACTCTGTAACGCTGGGTGGCATTTCGCTTCATCACCATGAACATACACATTGTAGCATATTTTAACTTAATTCCACACACACCATCCTGCTGCGCCAAATACTCAAGACAGCAGCAGTTCCCAACTGTTGGGTCGTGGGCTTTATTTTCAAAAATAAGAATAGGCCTAAGGGACTGTTTTGTATTTATCAGAGGAGAGGGGGGTCAGATTTTTTTTTCCTGAGTCCTGAGTGACTTTGGGCATATTACATTAGGTGTTTGTCCCACATGATGTGTTTAAGGACTGTCAGAAATCTGAAAATCCAATGATAAATTCTATCTAGATTCAGGCTATGATAAATTGTGTCATTTTTAGGGATTTTGATTTTGGTAGACCCACGGGTTTGGTAGGCATATTTTGTTTAAAAATAACAAAAAACTTTAAAATAAAAATAAAAAAAGAAATTAAGAAAATTTTAGAAAAAAAATCACCAAAGAATTTTTTTAAAAAATTGACAATTATATAAAGAAAAAAATGCCAAAAAGTTTTAAAGACTTTTTTTTTCAAAATGTTTTGAGAAAAAACATCTGCAATAACTTTCAAAGAAAAAAAAACATTTTTTAATAAGAAAAAAACCCTTCCAACTCGGGGCACTTGAGTTTGCTGTGATACAGTTGGCAGGGTAGTTCGACTGAGGGAAAACAGTTCTTAAATGAAACTGCTCACAACAAGGTCTGTGGATTATCTTGGGTAACAGGGCCATGATGTCTGTAAAGAGACATTGCTGTTGAGTTTTTATTTTTTATTTTTTATTTTTTCTATTATATTTGAGAGAAGGCAGACATCCATCTCTACAGCTGATATCTCCATCACTTAGCAACTCACACCAAAAATAACTAGACTGCTAAATAGAACTACAGGAAAGAGGAAAAATGTGTATTTTGATTTTGGATGAACTGTCTTGATTCCATCAAAAGGAGTCTGATATAGAAAAGTAGTTCAACGTGGAGCATGTGAATGATTGTTAACTTGGCAGTGTCACCACACCCCTCTATTTTGCACCATAAATTGTAATTCCTTAGATATTTGGATGACAATAACAACCAGAAGCACGATTTCTAGTGTGTGCTAAACCACAGAGTCACTTTCTTTTAGTGTGCATTGCTAGTTTACCTGCTCAAAGTCCTGAGGAGGATGACTGCTGCATTGTGGCTCTGCTCGATCACACATGAGGCAAACAGTGAGTATGCTCTGTTGTTTGTCATTAACAGGAGGGAAAGGTGCTGAAGCAGCAGAATGTGTCCCTGGACCTTGTCTACCACCTCACCTGTCCCATCATCACAGAGAAGCATTACTTGTTGACCCTGAGGTGCAAACATGCGTTTTTCCCCAGCTTAAACACAAAGAGTCTGCCCAGCTGTCCTCGTAGTCTCTGAGAGCACTGAGAACTCGACTTTGTACAATTTCTCTTCTCAGCTGGTTGTCGAGCGTTCACACATGTCTGGAGAGTTCTTCAACCTGTACCTCCACCAGAACTACCTGGACTTCTTCTCTGAGGTGGAGGATGTGGAGCGGGCCAGCGAGTATCTGTCCGATGCCGACCTCCTCACCTCTGATTGGACGGTCAGTTGTTACCAAAGACATTAAAAAATAACAGGAATTCATGGATTCCTTGAGTTCAAAATCAGCTGTTTTGTGCTTACTATAAAAAAAATTGCGATCACAGTAATATAGCATAGCACCAGTTCAATGCCTCTACATGCAACAAAACTGACAAATGTTATGGACCTGTGCTAAACAAGGCTGTTGTGTTAGCAGGCATTTGTGATGAAAGTAGTGTGTTTAAAAAAAGATGATGAAAAAACACCCATGAGGCCCATTTTAAATGAAGACATCCAAGGATTTTTAGGCTTGTCAGACACCACAGCACAGTGGTTTATAACATAATTAGACAGAATTTAACATCTCTGAAAGGTTCTATCTACAGCAGTTATTTCTCCTGTGTAAAACTATGGTGAAGTAGTGGAGAGTGATTGTTTTAGTATTGCTGGTAACAGCTACTCCACCCATCAATGAATTTTATATTATAAAGTAAGATGGGCAGCTTTGATGTGAGAAGAGATATGCATTGGTTTCTTTTCATTCATAAAATCTAGAAAGGCATGATGCCTCCATACCTCAGCTCTTTATTAAACTGGTCACATATTAATTATTCTTCATGTTCAAGTGATTGCTTAATGCTCAATGTTTCCTGGACCAATAATGAATTTGGAAATATTGCTTTTAGTTTTTCTACTGCATCTACCTGGAACATCTTACACTGTACATTCAACTCAACACAATAGTTACCATGGGCCAGTTTAACTCTATGATTACAAATTGCTCTGCTTTTGATTGTAACTGTTTTTAATGCTGTCCATCCTGTTGTTGTTTGCTCTTTGTGTTTTCTTTGCTCTTGACATCATAGAAAATCAGGGCTTGCCCTCAGTAATTCTTCGAAATGTATAAAGGTTAAATGAATTAATGAAAAGTAGAGTTTGTTTTGCCAGTGTATTAACAACATAGCCCATGTAAGATGGTCTTTGTATACATTGTATAAAGGGCTGTGTTGTGTTGTTTTCAGAGTCGCAGCACCATGGTGCATTATGGGTCTTCAGTGGCCACCAGGGGGCTCCTTCACTCCAACTCTCAACAAGTCTCTGTGGGCTTCAGGCCGCTTCACAAACCAAACTGGCTGCTGGTCAACAAGAAGGTAAAACACAACGGGGCTGATGCTCTGTCATCAGCTTAGCTGTGGTTTTAAAGTTTAAAGGTCCGGTGTGTAGAATTAAGGGGGATCTGTATGCAGAGATATTTTGTATTTCTACCCATTTTTTCATTAGTTTATGATTACCTGAAAATAATAATTTTTGTATTTTCGTTAGCTTAGTGCGAGCCGTTTATATCTACATATGGAGCAGGTCGTCTTTCACAGAGTCCGCCATGATGTTTTACAGTAGCCCAGGATGGACAAATCAAACACTGGCTCCAGATACGGCCATTTTACATTTTTACGTCGCCCACCGTAGTTTTCATACATGCTTGGCGCACAGGAGAGGTTCTAGTTCTGCAGCCTCAGCACTAGAGCCACTAAATCCTACACACTGGACCTTTAAAGCTACAGTTGGTAACTTTTATAGAAATTATACGTTTTCATCATGTTTGCTGAAACTGTCACAATAACCACACAGTAGTGCATTATGCAAATAATCTGATAAAAAAATCATTGTTTGCAAAAATCCACTGTGGCTGAAGGAAAACAGCCAAAAAGAGCTGAGGAGTCTCTAACGCAGCTGTCAGTCATGCCAACCACTGCTCGTGAAATGCGGTCAAACTGTCAAACCAGGCAGCACGAATCAAATGAATCAAAAACCTGTCTCTGAAGGCCTGACAAAGGCTGGTAGTGGTCAAAACATGTTGGCTTTTTTAATGATTTAGTCACTATAACAAAGGCTGTTAAATGTAATTCCTTTCTCGTTTTTCACATATTTAGAGTGCCTCGATCTCCCTCTTGTTTGATCCTGTTGGTTCCCGTTTTTTATGAGCATCCGATACAAGTTTGTGACCTGCGTTGGATTGAGGTCTACAGAGCGAACAGTCATTTCTCTCCTTTTTTCATATTTCTGAATACATTTGAAAAGAGATGAAAAGCAATGGGGTAACAGAGTCTTGATTTAACCAGCGCTGCCTAGTTTTGCAGATTGACCGCAGGTCACGAACAATGATTGACATGACAGCTGTCTCTGACTGGTTGTTTGTTTTGGTGCAGTGGATTCTTGAAAATGCTATGAAGCACTATGACAACAGTGTATTTTATCAAAGTTTCCAACTACAGCTTTAAGAGGGTTTTAAGCTCTGTTGTGTGGGGAAGAGACATCCATCTATATTTTAAGCTTAACTCCATAATAAGGGTTACTGACAATTTAAAGTTATATTGGTCGCAGGCATAGGTGGCCAGATTTTTTAAAGCAAAATGTATACAGTTTAAAAAAAGCAGTTATGCTATCTGGTAGGTATACCATGGAATGAAAACACTATTTCTAAATGTCTTAAAACAAACACATCTTTACATTTGTTTATTGACATTTACTGTCACTAATCAACTGACAACCTGTAAATACAATTTGTTGTTGTTCCTGTCAGCACCGAGAGAACTGCCTGGCTGCACAGTGTCTGTTCAGGAGCTTCTGTCTGACACCAGTCAGCCTGCAGACTGAACTGCTGCCATACCTGGCAAAACTCACCAACCCTATGAGGAACCAAGGTAACACACACACACATTCACACACACACAATATGACATACACAGCATCGCATATTTCTGCATTTTCGAGTGCAGATCGTCTCGGAAATGAACATCAACCTTTTAAAGCTGCCACATCCATGTTAGGCTGTGTTTTTATGCTTTTTCTGACTTTGATGTTCTGACGGTATATTTGTTCACAGCTGCTCCCAGTGTGCCGCATCTATCAGCCACTGGACATCTAAGCAGTATGTAAAAGCCTGGGTTTGTTACATACAACGCAATGCAGAAAAAGATGCTTAGAGTAATTTATAATTATTAAATAGAGTGCCCCAGTAGTGAGTCCTAAAACCCAGGAATTAGTTAGCATTTCAACATCTCTTGTTCTCCCTTGTCTCAAAGGGCCTGTGGTTAACACAATCTAAGGAGACTTTCAAGTTTTGTTCTACAACATAAGATATGTTAGTAAATACCCCACTGTGAACTGTAAAGCTTTTATGTGTCTTAAAAAGACGGTTGCCAACAAGTGGCTAAATGAGACTACAGAGTGTGGTCAAGCTGTGCCGCACAGAGCACGGTTTTACAGCCTCGTTGTGGTGGTGACATTAAATCATGTGACCATGGTGTGGTTTGTTTATAGCCTAAAGTTAGCTTTCTACCTCTGGCGATTGCATTTAGGCTTCAAAAATAATATAAGTTGTGTCCATTTGTAAACATTATTTAGATGAATGTTTGCATGCCACAGAGCTTATTTTGTGTAGTCCAATGGAAAAATCCCATAGGCTTTTTGATAAGGGGAGCAGGGTGAAGCTAACTTCTGCGTCAGCCTACAGAAAAAAAATCATCCCCGGCCCCCGGAGAACTCTATTTCATATGATATTTACTGTTTTTGTGCACTGATTACATTTTTGGACAATAAAGTTTGTTGTAAACTGAAAAATATTCTGCAATTATTACATATCTGTGCAATAAGTATTTGATAACCATATCTGAGAGATAGATGCAGATATATTTTTTTAAATTCCAGCATCGGCCCCAAATCAGTCATGCTCTAATGCTCACAGATTATGACAGTGTATTTCATGAGGACACTTAATGCTGCTTCATTCATATTAGTTTCACAAAATTTGCTCTGTGGTGATGCCAGTACTGTAAAACACAGCTGAACAATGTCATTTTTGTGAACATTGAAGAAAGGTAATTAATGTGTTATTATGACCCTTTAAATCCTTTTTGCTGTGAGAATCATCATGTGGCATCTTGCCACAATGAACAGAGCTCTGAGAAGTCGTTTGCATGAGCATGTCTGTGGATGAAGTTTGTCAGGATTTATAACAGAAGTGTTCTGTCTCCACTGCGTCTCCTAGCTCAGATAGCTTTTATCCAGGATGTGGGACAGATGTCACTGCGGAGGTTTCACGGCAGGTACAGCAGACATTTTCTCTTCCCATAATGCAGTTTGATTTAAGTGTGTCTTTGAGGTGATATGATCCCAGAGTCTAATCTAATCCAAGATCTAAGCAGCCTGTCGTGTGGACTGAAGGAAAATGTGAAGGGGGACAAATGAGATGAGTAAAGGACCAAAGTCAGAATTAGTCCAATGACATGAGCAGTAAACTGTGGTTGCCTTCACTAGCATCATTAAATGTAACAGTTAAAATACCAGATTGTTTTTCTTTGATGAAATAATCTTTACTCAGGGTTTTATGTAGCAGCTTTTTACTTTTAGAAGCTGCTGCTGATTGATTACATGGCTGTGTAAGGAAAGATGTTACACTATATTTATCACAGAATTATGCCATAGTGGATTTATACATAGCAACATTCTCTTAAATTTTTAAATATAAGAGAAATCAACACCAGATGCTTGACAGCAATTGTACAGATAAGATGTTTTTCTCTTATCTTATTAAGAGTGCTCTGAACCACTTCTAAAATGGTGTCTTACCTAAGAGAAGAGCAAAAATAAGAAACACTGGTGGATCCCAAAAATTAGGCACTAACAAATTAAGAACAAATACTGAATACGACAAAAAATAGGAGAAAAAGTTTGTATGTGTTTTTTTTTTTTGCACAAAGTGCACTGAGTATCAAATATATGTTTTAGTGAGTAAAATATCCGGATACCTGTGCTTTAGCATACATTGTGCGGATTTAGAATGGCAGTGAGGTGTCCTGATAATGTACCGATGTTATTCAGTTTCAAACAGATATTTTTCCACCACCACCAAACTTTATTAGACCTTTACATTATGATTCTGTCTTTGACTCTGTTTTGCTGCAGATTAAAGCTGGAGGCTCTGACAGACAAAGAGCCAGCCCAGCTCGAGGAAGACACTGAGGAGGAGAAGGAGGAGGAGGAGGAAGCTCAGGCTGGGGTTGAGGAGGGTCTGCCAGCCAGTCAGCCTCAACCTACTACAAGCCAAGTCCTTCTGGAGGAGGAGGAGCTAATCATAGAGGACTATAACAGTGACTAACACACACAGCTCTGCCACGCATCCACTGTTACACTGTGACACACTTTCACTTCTTCACTGTCAGAGCTTTGGTTAGTATGGAGGAAGATCAGCGCCTCTTGAAATAAGAAAATGAGTTCTGAGATTCATTTGTGACATATGAGAAAAAACATTGTTATTGTTAAAGGTCCATTGTGTAGGATTTAGGGGAATATATTGGCAGAAATGTAATATAAGTGTAATATACTTTCTTTAGTGTATAATCACCTGAATCATTGTGTTTTCGTTACCCCTAGAATGAAACGTTTATATCTTCGGGTCCTTATTTATAGAGATCACCCTGTTGCACCACCACAGTTTTTCTACAGTAGCCCAAAAGAGACAAACCAAACACTGGCTCCAGACAGGGACATTTGTGTTTTTGTGTTGGCCACCATTGTAAGGTTCCCAGAGTTACACTGATTTTTAATGTGAAACAGCTTTATTCAGTATTTATACCGCTTTAAATTACCTGGTCTGTTTGTTTTGGAGAGGAAGAGATCTCTGTGGATTATACTGCTCACAGTAAAAACCTGCGTAACATCTGGATCTTAAGTTATCTGAGAAAAAAGGTGACCACACATTAGCAGGGGTTGGACAAGTTACCCGCAGCATCATGCCAAACTACCCCATATATGTGATTTGAAGCTTCTTTATTCTGGGTTTTTATCAGTCATAGTGTCTGTTTCGGAAAGGTGGATAATTTGTCTCACAGTAAAGAGTACATCACAGTAAAGAAATAGAACGTTTGGATTAGAAAAAGGTGATCACACAACAGCGTGCAGTGGGTGAGCCATTGGAGTTGCACAGATTTATAGCGTGAAACCGTTTTATTCAGTGATTTTACTTGTTTAAATCACCTGATCCGTTTGTTCGGAGAGGAAGAGACCTCTGTGGATACTTAAGTTCACTAAAAAACCTCCGGAACAATGAATACTGAAGGAATTCTAACAGAGTTTCAGCTGGTTGCAATCTGCAATTCATCACTAGACACCAAGAAATCCCCCTAAATCTTACACACTTCACCCTTAAAAAGGTGGTGTGCTTTCAGTTTTCCCCTATAATTCTAGAATCTTTTAGACTTTTGACTTTTTTTCACATTTGTTAGACTGATCACAGAACTCTAATAATGCTCCATGCTAGCAAAACCTCTGGTATTACCTGTACATTTGCCTTTTTGAGGTGTCATCTGCACAAGATGTGATCATTTTTCAAACAAGCTTGTTCTGTAGAACGTTGATTGAGTGTGATTCTAGCTTGAAACAGGCTCATTATACTATAAAAGTATGGGGATTGATTGCAATAATCTCCTGAAGTGACCCTTAACAGTTCAGTTGAAATACTGTCAGTATTTATTTGTTTTAAGTGCACGTTAAGCACTTGTTTTTTTTTCTATTGTACTGTTTTTTGAGCCTGGATTAACCTGTTATGGAGAACTGCCTGAGAATAAGCCCATCCTTGAACTGACATATCTTGTTACCATGAGTGGATGGAAAAAATAAGAAATGTTACAGTAAAAGCTTATTAAGGGATAGGTTGTTGAAATCTAAAGAAGTCTGTGAATAAAAAATAATGTATGAAAAGCTGATCATTGAGCTCTTTGTTGGAACATTATCTTGTTGTTACATTCTCACTTCACACACACCCCTTCATCCAATATTTACTCAACAGTTTCACATGAGGCTCTTTTAAATATTCCCTCTGGTCCTGGTGACTCACGGGAAGTCACTCAAATACTTTCAACTTAAACTCAAGAAATGTTTCTTTTTTAAATACTGTTTTTAAATGTATACATTAATGAATGCTTGGTTTTTCTAAGTTATTTACCGTGGTATTTAATTGTTGTATCTTTTAAGTTATTTATTTTTACAGAATGTTATTAATTAGTCATTACGTGAGGAAGACAGTTGTGAAAAGCGTCGGGTTTGGATTTTATTTTGAAGGTCAGACCGGAAGAGCTTGGTGTTGTAGTTTGACGCAGCAGGTGGTGTTGAGCGTACAGGTGGCGGAGGGTTTCACCTCGCAGTGTATGTGATGCGGCTGTGGATTCATATGTTGAACCTTTTCAGGCTCTCACTTCGTAGCTAACTCTAAAATAAAACGTTAGTAAACGTTCTTTCTGTCTGCGTGTCGCTGGAGGCTGTTAAACACCGAGGAGTTAAACGTTTACTGCGTCAAAGTTTCAGGTAAGAGGAAGTCATTCATTAATGGAACTTTTTGTAACAATTACGGTAACTATTTTGCTCATTTGTTTCTGTGTTTCGTCAAGTTTTTATTTATTTATTTATTAGCAAACTGAACATGTACAAAAAACAATATATCTGAAAGATTCAAGTAAAAATGCGATGTAGCCTTAGAAAGACTGATACAAACAAATAGGCATACGAGAAAATAAATAGATAAATAAAGTAATTATAAAAATAAAAACATGTAACAGAAAGATAAATTGCTTGTTTCTCCATAAATTGCTCGTCTACGGACGAAAATGATGATCCATTGTCAAAAAGCTACTGGAACACAGAGCTGGATAACTGAAACCGGTATCACTGTTTGAATAAGACTTTTAGATAGGACATTTAACACGTTTAAGGTTTAAAATGTGTTGGAGGTAGACTGCTTTGTTTCAAAGATCTACCAAGAAAACAGGTTAGAAAATACTGGCCTGGAGCACAGACTGGCCCTACTTTTATCTTTTTTTTTCAATAATTATTATTTTTTCATGTATATGTGTGTGTCTATGTATGCATGTATATATGTATATATATGTGTGTATGTGAGTAGACATGTAGGTACTGCTGACTAACCTTTTTTATATTTACATTATTACTACTAATACAAATGTAAATAACGACAAATACTATTTTGCCCAAAATTTCTCCATAAAGCAGCTTCCCTACAATTACTGTTCAAATCTTGGCCATGCACAACTACAGTTAATTGCCCTACTTTGATTTTCTCTATGTAATTAACCTATACAAGGATAAGGGTACAAGAGATAGGTGATATTGCCAATAAAAGAGAAAAAATACAAAGGAATTTCTTAACAATGAAGCCAAAAAATGTCTGGTTTGGCAGCTTTATTAGATCCATCCTGTGGTGAATGTAATGTAAGATTTGATTTAATGCAGATGCATGAGGTCAGTGAGGTCCACAGCCTGGATGATGACATGGTGGATGGGGACCTGGGTGACGGGATGCGAGTCAGAGCAGCGGCCACCTCCCCACGGCTGAAGAGCCAAAGCTTTGCTGGTCTCACAGAGACCCTGCTGTCCAGAACGGAGCTGCTCAGGAACTTCAGTCACGCAGGAGAGGCAGCCTGGATCCCTGGACTGAAGACACAGCCGAGAGCCCGCTGGAAGCTGCCGCGTTCCAGTAAGAACCTCTGAACCGACCCTTTACTGAAACACAGGAGCTGAACAACATGCTGCCTGTATACTCCAGCTAGTTATAGGGATTATTGTGCACTTGATTGCATTTAGAAGCTAAAGAGACAGATATTCCCATCCAAAAACAGAACTTAAAGGCTAAATATTGGGCAGAAATTCATCAGGTGGACAAAAAGCTTCAAATGAATGGTAATACTGCTTTCTGTCTGTTAGACATGTAATAGGATAACATATCCCTACCATGTATTGACTGTGCATCTTTCAGCTGATGTTTATATTTTCTGCCCACGTTTGGCCAGCTTTAAGTCCTAAAGGGACCCTATTTTGCTTGTATACAGGTTCATACTTGTTCTCTTCTACAACATGTTTAAATGCTTTCATGTAACAAAAAAAAACAAAAAAAAAAACACTATTTAGCTGGCCCCCTCCTGAAAAAGCCCAGTCTGCTCTGGTTGTTCAGGTCCTCCTTATGTTCACGTCTCTGCACCATCACTGCAGCCTAGAAATGACGAATGGAGAATAGTGGCAATTTACACATTAAAAAAGCTCCAATCACAATGTGACATGTTACAACAGGAGTATGATCTGAGATCAGGGAAATCAACAACACTGGTGGCTAAGATTGCATGTTTTCATAATGTTAGCGTGTAGGTACATGTAGCATTGTACCTACAGTCCGAGAATCCCTGTAGTATAACATTGCAGCACAGCCAGGGAATTGCTGCAACAGAATATAATGGCACTTTCAACTAATGAAATCACCAATAAAGGTTTTTAAACACAACTGAAAGCAGAAATCTAATCCAAAATTGGGGAAAAACTATCAACATTTTCAGCCAAGATTTCATGTTTCGCTGATGTTAGCATGTAGCCATATGTAGCATAGTACTTGTGACCAGGAAATCACTGTGGTGGAATATGGCATCACTTTCTTCCATTCTGACTTACAGTAAAAGCTTCTAAACACAACCGGACATGTTCCAGCAGAAATATGATACGAAGTCAGGGAGACATGTACAACATCAGTAAACCAAAATGTTAGCATGTAGCTACAAGTAACACACTAGGCTATTTAATGTAAACACTTTTGGTATTGCGCCTGGGGCGAATAACAAAAAAATTCATTACAGTTTGATGTTATTTGTAGGAAAACATTGTCAACAGAGCATTCAAAACATTTTTTGAAACTGAATCCAGGTTTATTATGAACATGTTTCTGTCAAGAAGTGACTTATGGTGTTGCGAGGGCATTTTAAAAGTCTTTTGTGCAGAAATATTACTGTAATACTGTGGTTTTCATGGCTAAACAACTGAAAAATGCGAACAACTGCTTTTATTCCAGTTGCAAGTTTAACCCCAAAACCGCACAGTTACACTATATACTATAAAATATGAAGCTTTCTGAAGATGTCACTGTGAAAAGGTGTCTTTACTCTGAATGTAAAAAGCTCCACCTGGTTCATCACACATTTTCTATGACCTGCAATGCTTGAGTGCTCTTTGTGTGACTCATCAGGCTCCCTTGGTGACCTGTCCAAAGACGAGCTTAAAGACAAACTACAGGAAGCAACTCAGGTTGGAAAAGTGAAAAAGTAAAAGACATTCTGTGACTGATGTAACTTTGTCCTCTCTGACCTGGCAGACTGCAACTGATGGTTGTGCTGCATTTACAGGTGATAGACGCGTTATGCTGTGAGCTGGAGGTGGCACAGCGGTACCTCGAAGGCAAATATGAGGCTCTAAAGATCTTACAGGGGAAGGTAGAGCAACACATGCACACACACACACACACACACACACACACATACACATAAATGTAATGCATCGTACACCTAAGTGTGCTCAGTTGAAAATTCCAAATTTGAATGTCCTGAAGCTGGAAAAATTTGTCACAGACACTCTCATATTTTGTTGCGCAGTGTGATTGGGTAATCACGGGAAGCCTCTCTGACACATCTACTTAATTTTGTGCGTTGCGGTGTGTGCAACATAGTTGGCATAGTTGGCTGTTGGCTTCCCAGATTATCAAAACAGTTCGGAGACATCTGAAAGTACTGAAAGTGCTTCCCACATTTGTTGGACAAAACATATTAACCCTGTAGTTCCCTTGTGTAGTTCACTGAAAACACCGACCACCTCCTCTCCTTGCACCTCCACTGTCTTCTCAGTAAATGACAAAATTTTAAAGGATACAAATATAAATACAAAATAAACTGCTGTCAGAAGGATATGAAATCTGATTCGAACAAGAAAATGGAACTAAACGTAACTCTGTGTTGCTGGAGTTTTGACCCGTAAAGACTGCAATTTTGTCACGTAAATTACTTTAGAGGGATTGTTCACCCAGAAATGAAAGTTCAGTCATTATCTACTCTCCCTCATGCCAAAGGAAAGTTGGGTGAAGTTTTTTTAGTCCACAAAACACTGCTGGAGGCTCACGAAGAAAAAGCATTGCACTCCCAAACAATTAAAGCAAATGGTGACCAGGATTAAAACATTAAAAATAAATAAATAAATAAAACCACAAAATGTTTCCATACTGCTTGTTCAAGTAATCAAAGTGTCCTGAAGCTCCGATTTGCCAAGTTGTTTTGAAAAACATCACTGGTGCTGTGTTTTTAGGCTTGTTGCCTGAAGCTCCTAGTGTGGGAGCCGCGTTCCTATATGCACTCACATGAGACCAACGAGAGCTCACGGTAACTGCATGCCAGTGTTCACATGTTACCTGGAAGCTTCCCTCACACACAGTAGTTTTAAATCCGAAAAAGGGACTTGTTGCTTGCTACTAACTTCACAAGTCTCTCTCTCTGTGTAGGGGAGGTTTCCAGGTAGCATGTAAACGCTGGTGTGCAGATATGGCAAGCTCTCATTGGTCTTACACAAGGGGGCATACATACGCCGGTTCCACACTAAGAGCTACAAGCTACAATAATAATAATAACATAATTGTAACTTTTTTGATATAGCATCTGTAAAAACAGAGTTTACAAAGTGCTTTGACAAACAAAGCAAAAGTAGAAACATGAAATACAAGAAGGCGATACAACAACAGAAGCCAAACAGTCCTAGTGAGCACAAGCGAGATGAAACAAGAGGACAGATAATGCAAGATGTAGGATGCATAATATCAATGTAAAATAATACAAACAAATAGCCCAAAACCAGAAAAATTCCCATGGAACTCTGGCAGTGTTTTGTGGACTATAAAACTTCACCCGACCATTGGCATGAGAGTAAGTAGATAATTACTGAATTTTCATTTTTGGGTGACCTATCCCTTTATGTCGCTCAGTGTTTCTTGATGGTTCATTTTGTCAACTGTGAAAATTTAAAAAAAAAAAAAAAAAGGACTGCTCAGAGAAATAATTATACTTATACCTTGTTTTGACCTCTGAGGTTAGATAAGTTGAGAAAGATGAGAGCACAAACTCTTCTTCACCCTAGAACAACTTTAGTTTTATCAGTTTAAAGTTGCTCCAAATGATATGCCTGTCAGTCCTGGATAGAGTTTGGTAAATGTTGTAAAATAGTAAAATGTTAATAATTTTTTGGACAGTTCTACACACCTGTTTGTCTGGCATCAGATTATCTGTGAACATTATACTGTAATAGTGACACTGATCATGAACAACAGTCGTTATGTTTGAAACATCTTTGTCCCTGAAGTCTTGAAGCAGTTGCTCTCGGTCACAGAGAGGGGACTACTCTACCCAGACAAAAACCTACAGTCTTGAGTTTGTTCAGCCAATGACTAAAAACTGCTCCTCTCCACACAGGCCATTCTGGACAAAGCCACGAGTCACACCAGGAGTCTGCTGCAGAAGAGTGAGGCAAGGGCCAAAGCTCTGGAGAAGGTAAGAGTGAGTGCAGGCTGCTCAAATAAGGGCTTGGTCTGTTTGCTTTAACACTCTGCTCAACAGTCAGGAACTAACTACTCTCTCTCTCTCTTCCTGTTTATCAAACACTAAAAGAAACTCAAGTGTAACGACACAAGAAATGGTGCTATAAATTTATACCTTTATATACTTCCACTTACTGTTTTCTCTCTTTTCATTCCACTAATAAAGATCTGATGAAATAGGCCTTACAATGAAATAAAATGAATAAAAAGACCTAGTTAGCTTTGGTATTTTTCAACCTGGAGCGTTGTTTGTTTTTTTTTTTTTACCCTTTATTCACCACTCAGTGCACTCATATAACTAGATACAAAGTCAACAAAATGATGATATTGGTTTGGATATTTAATAAAAGTAAGAAAGCAACAACGATAATGAACGTAAAGATACTTAAAAAAAAAAGGAAGAAAAATAAACAAAAGACAATGAAAACATATAGAGCATTGATCGTTTGGGTTTAGTTACATTTCATGTAAGAGTTTTTAAATTTAACAGACTAATTTAGAACTCTGGACACAGATTGTTGTACTGATATCTGCCATATCTGTCTGAGTTTTTTTAACTTACTTTTTTTAAACTATAAAGTGTCACAACCGCTGACAAGCAGTCAACACTGAGCTCTCTCTCATGCCACATGGTAGCTCCGTGGCACACGGTGTCTCTCTTTCACATGACGCACGGTCTCTCCCAACCTGATGCTCAACTTGTGAAGTGCACAATGTCTCCCTCATCTGCTGACCGTTAAGCCCCCCAGCTCCCACCGACCAAAACTCTAAGAAATGGTATTCAGGACAGCCCTAGTAATTTATAAGATTAGTTACTAAACTCTTGACTTGAAAGAAATTGGTCCGTTATTCAGGATAAATGTGAGGGACCAAGTTAACTACATGACAGTTGACAGGATACTTTTAACTTGATACCATTAAGTTACTTTTGGATAATCCTAGCCATGCTTTGAGAACAGTAGCCAGGAAGGAAGATCATAGTATAAAAAAGATTTTGTCATGGTTAAGTCATCAGGCTTTATATTAGGGCTTGTATATCATATTCCTGCAATGCTCTTTTAACTCCCTAAACAGGCAGTTTAAAGCTCTTAATGTTTAGGGACCGGCCTACATCATACACTGTCCTGAATCATAATCCTAAAACAGGTTGAGCTTCATCCCTTGTATAAAAATTGCTTATTATCACTATTATTATTATATCATATTTGATGTCCGTGGCCTGGTGCTCTGTAATAATTTGAATCCGATGAAGGACATCATGTTGCGTCCATGTCCTGCAGGAGGTGAACAGCCTGCAGTGGGAGCTCAGCTTCAGTCAGGTCCAGATGAAGAAGTCTCAGCAGTCCTGGGAGCAGAAATACAACAGGTCATATTCACTCCACACAAACTTGTTTCTGTGGTGTTTTTATTGGTTTGTATTGTAACGTTACTGTTGTTGTTGTCATCAGGATGTTGAGTGAGAACAAGACTCTGACTGACAGCCTGGAGGAAAGAGAGAGGGAGGTCCAACAGCTGCGAGCAGAAAACTCCGGTAAATGCTGAATAATGTGCCTCTTCTGGAGGCAGTGGGGTGGCACAGTGGCGTCGTGGTTAGCACTGTTGCCTTACAGCAAGAGGGTCCCTGGTTCAATCCCAGGTTGGAATGGGGTTTGAATGTCCATTCTTCTCTGTTCTTCTCTCCGGGGTCTCCGGCTTCCTCCCACATTCCAAAGGCAGGCTTGATTGGTGACTCTGAATAGTGTGACTGTGAGCGTAAAAGGTTGTCTGTCTATATGTGTCAGCCCTGCAAAAGTCTGGTGACCTGGGTGTAACCCGCCTTCCGCCTGATGACAGCTGGGATAGGCTCCAGCCCCCCTGTGACCCTTGCGAGGACAAGCATTGGTCACGGAGAATGAGTGTTAGGAGGTGACCTCTACATGTCTGCACACATTAACTCTCTGGCAGCATGGGAATGCATGAAAACCTAATTTCACAATGTGAGTGACAACTCACCAAAAGACTAAATAATTTGAACCCCAAGGTCCATTTACAAGCTTTTCCCTGAGCTTTTAAAGTCTCTGGGAACCCAGATCACCAAAAACTTTCTTATAATGTAATTCTTATAATGTAATTTAGGGTCTTACATGCATAATACAGAGCAGCAAAAATGATCAGACATTAACCTCAGTTCAAATTTGAAATATTATAATATCTTTTTAATTTTTTCACAGTTTCCTGAAGCTGGGTTGATTTGGGCTTGGGTTATCCCTGATCAATATCACGTAATATGGATAAAGACAATCAAAAATTCAAAGACAGCTGTCAGTTGATACTAATTTAACATGCCATACTGAAATCCCTCAGTGCTCCATTTAATAGGGTGCATTTGGAAACACTCACTCTGGGTGCACTCTGGCACAAACTGGACTGTTGGTAAATTCGGAGTGCTGTTGGAATGCACCATTTGCTATCTAGAGCGCTGAGACCTGGGAGTGTCAGAGCAACTCTGGGCACTCTGTCTAGGGAGAAGGAGCAGCAAAGTGCCTAACAAGGGAATGCATAATGAACTAAACTGTTTGTTAATTTATGAAGAAACAGAATACTCCGTGGCTTCGAATAGCAGCTCTCTCATTTTAGTGCAGAGCGTCAGATTGGATTTAGGAACAAAGCCAGAGTCAGAGAGCAGGAACAGATAGAGCTGTACCATGCTGACTCTGCTTAGCTTCATGGCTGTCGTCGTGAAGATGAGAGACAGCTGACAAAGGTTGGATCCAAGGAGATGTCAATCCATAGACTGTATATAAAGATGGACAACATGACAGCTCCCCCAAAGTGAGGTTATTCAATCTGGATCGCCCCCTGCTGTCTGACTGCAGTATAGATCATAAAGCCCGCCCCTCCATGTTAGTGAATGGACATAGGCCAAACTAAAAACTGAAAGTACACGCCAAATACATTATTCCAAAAGATGGTTTCTGTCACTGAAGGTAGCTCTCATCACCCTGATGTTTGCTCGAGTGTTTGTTTTCATGATATTTTCAGTTTTAATGAGTTATTAAATTATAGAAAAGGGGGCTTTTCCGCCATGATTAACAGCTCTGACAGCCAATCTGTGTGCTCGCATTCAATGGAGCTGGGGGTGCGTCATCTTTATTTACAGTCTATGTGTCAATCAAAAATGTGATCTGCCACGCCCACACAGTCTGGAGAAATACTGTTATCCTCAAAATGAGCTGTGTTATGATATAATTATGCATTCTTTCGTCTTTCAAGCCACAGCTTTAACCGCAACTTGTGTTCTGCAATGGAATTATTGGTTATCGTGAACATGTTGTGTGTGTGTGTTTGTTTGTGTGTGTGCTTGCAGCTCGGAGTCGGCAGTGCTTAGAGCTCCTCTCTATGTTGAGTGTGAAGGAGCAGAGAGCTTACCAGGGAACCAAACCTCAGTACAGCCCAGAGAGAGACGCAAGTGTTCTGGAGGTGAGAGAGCTCCGATCAACATCTCTCTCTCTCACACACACACACACACACACACACACACCGAAAGAATCCTCACAGTTGGGTCAAAGAATTAAGACAAATGCTTTACCTTCAGTTCAGTTCAGTTCAGTTACGTCACACACTGTAATATCCAAACTGCTGAGCACTTCTTTCTGTGAAAGTGAGTTTCAGCAGCATGTTGAGCTGGATTATTTTTTATATGATGAAAACTTGATATACGTTCTGTGTGATCATGTCAAATGACTCAGTGTTCTTCCATTTTCTTGAGTGTAAAACCAGAATAACCTGCCAGAGTGCCACAGGCAAAAATAATTCGTGGAAAACATATTCAGAGCCCTCACTTAACCGTTTAGAAACTGGATTGACATCAGTTTTGCTGTGCTGCGTCAGACACATTTCAGTGGCATTTGAAACCTCTGGAACCTTGATTTTTTTTTTTTGAAAACATGGGAAAAAGGCAATGGACAACTTGGCAAGAAATTTCCAGATAAAAAAAGAGTAAACAAATAGTGACAAAAAAATGACTTTGAAATTAGCTGTGGGTAGAGTATTAGATGTCCAGAAAACTATATTTATATTTCTTCTCATTATACATTTAAAATTATGTTACAGAAAAATAATATCAAGAATATTTTTATTAAATTTTAACAAGTTTACACACTGTGTACAGCAGGTATAAAACTATACAGAGCATGCACAAGACAAAAAACAACATGACAACAAATTCGAAACCTCTCCAATCCACTAAACCCCAAACAAAAGCTGGAATATAGATGATAGGACAGTCCTCTATCTCTGAGGTAATACCAAAAAATGCTATGTGAGCTGGAGGCCAGGTTTGATATTGAAAGGGAGGAGGAGAGGTGGCTATGTAAAAGGCTGTTTCAAAATAATGGGGTAAATAAACAGTATACACTGACTTAAGAGCAACAAGACCAAGCAATAAAAACAAAATCATCTTTTTGTCTAATAGCTGTGGAAATATTTCAGAAAGGGGCCGCATACTTTTTTGAATTTCTTATGTGAGTCACAAATTGTTACATTGTTACATGCATAAGGTCTTTAGTTTACTTCAGCATAATGTATAAGTAACAACACTCAGGAGTTGGGTGAGAACTAGTCTCTGTCCTCTCTGTGTTTTGTAGCTGGCAGTGTTGGGCGCCTGCAGGTGTCCTGGTGTTGCTGAAGCCTGTCCATGCAGTCGCACTGCTGCTGCCAGCAGGAAGCAGCTCATTCAGCTGCAACAAGAGGTACACTTCATCTAACAACTCCACATGTGCTGAGCTTCATCTTCTTTCAAAGTTTTTCTCTCCATTATTATTGTTCATAGATATAACGTCTTGTTATATAATAAGCTCTTCTTTATCTCGCTTTGTCTGTTAAAAAAAAACCTATTTTCCCCACTAAGGTTTTAAACCAACCTCTTGACAACTTGTGCTGAAAAATATGTGAATCTATATTTTAGACTCACAATTAACATTTGGTGAAGCATGCACACAATTAATTTTATTAATTTTTATACCTCTGTGCCAGCAATAGCAGAGGTGATTATGAACAATGCATTATGTTTTCCGGTTTTCATGCCGTCTGTCCATACGGGGTCATACTCCCCATTCTCGTGAACACAATATGTCAAAAACACTTTGAGGCAATTTCTTTAAATTTATAACAAATGTCAACTCGGATTCAATAATGAAGTGATCCGATTTTGGTTGCTGTAAGTTAAACGGCCAAGGTCACTGTTAACTTGCATCCGTTTCGTTCTCATTAACGCGATATCTCAAGAAATTTTTCACATCTGGCACAAATGGTCACTTTGATTCAATGATGACCTCATTAGATTTTGGTGATTAAAGTCACGGTGACCTTGTGTGTGTAAATATATATGTATGTATATTTATATATATATATATATATATATAGTTATGCTTTGTCTTTGGCACAGCAATGTAAATGCCACACCATAAAGTCTGTGTGTGTATGTATTTGTGTGTGTTTTCCAGCTGGATGCTCAGCGTGTGAGGAGAGAGGAGGCGCTGATGGTTGCAGATGCTTTCCGTATCGCCTTTGAACAGCAGCTGAGGAAACGCAGTGAGCACTTCCTGCTGTTGGCTGAAGCCAACATCCTGAAATCCCAGCACTGCAAGGCTGAAGGCAAGTGTTCTATCAGCTCAGTGCGTTACATTAGATCACAGCCAATGGAGAGGTCGTCCCTCAGGCAGTGGATCCTGTCTATAGGTTGTTTGCAGGTGACATTGTGTGTCCCTGAAGAACTGCAAAAGTGAGAAGCGCTATAAAAATGCAAAAGTTTTGTGTTGTTTCTGGCTGTGCCAACTGGTCAATTCAGAAAAAAATGGCTACATTTAAGTCCAAAAACACATAAAAGCAAGAAATAAAAAAAAAACTCATGGAAAAATGGAGGCAAACATGGAATAAAGACCCGTGTAAAGTCTGGAGGAGCGGAGTCACACAACACGTGTATGTTTTGTATGTCACATTTTTAGCAGTGTATCTGAACACCTCTGAGGATGGTTGAGCTAACAGAACATGGTAGAAAATAGTAGCTATTGTTAGCCAGCTAGTGCATAGCCTGATGCCAGTGCTGTATCCATCCATGTAAAGTTACTTTAGAGTTGAAACAGCAAAATAAAAATACTGATTCTCAAGCAAACATACGCACCAGGGAAAATACAAGACAGCAGTCATTCAATGCTGCATTCGACCTGATGTTGTTGGCCCGGCCACACATGACATAGTTCTAAGCCTCAAGACTCTCATACGCCTTCATTTGGCTCGCCGTGTAGTAGCAGGTCTGCAGGGTTAAGTCACTTGTGATATCGATTGTCTCCATGGCAAGTAAATCAGTCAACCTGTGGGAAAACTGCAACTGAAAACAAGCTATAGTTTGTGAATTTCTTAAAGTGATGCACTGATCTGTACCTGTATAGTTCCAAGGCTAGTTATCACATGGGTACATAATGAATTTTGGAATATTGCAAGAATTATAAGGATGATCAGCTGAGCTCCATATGGAAGAAGAAAGGCTCCAATTTTTATATGAATTAAATTACAAACTTAATACAGTATTTCATCCACTTGGCACTCAAGTTGGTAGGATTAAATGGAATTTTATGAATTCTTTCTGTTGTGCAGAAAAATACCTTGCTCCAGAATGTAAATGGATCACATAAATATGTCTCTAACATTAAAGCGCAGGAGGATGTACTGTTAACACTATTAATGATTTTCCAAGACGCTATAAATAATCCTTGATTTCAATACCGCATAGCTCCCAGTTTTTGAAACCATCATGTCCTTCCAGGTGCTAACAGGAGTCCTTTAATCAATGTAAGCCAGAAGTTGAGGGGACTGCTGCCTTCCAAGATGCCTGATGATCTTTTAGAGACTCTCTACAGACTGCTGGACTTGGTTAGTATCTCCTCATCTGCAAGCCTAGTTATCTAGAGATCACAACACAGAGACTGTATGAAATTTATTAGGAAGGTCCTTGTGGTTTACTGTGGTTGTTGATCCTCCTGCAATGTTCTTCTTTTCATAAGTATGCATTTTAGTATGACAGAAAAAAATCAGTATGTCCCAGTACAAAGTATATCCAATGCAGTATGTCAAAAATACCAGAATGTTCTACTACAGTGGTTCCTAACTGATGTCGCAGTCCAAAAGTGGGTCGCAGGGCCATTCTGAAAAGACTGCAAGTGACTCGTATTTTCAGAGAAAAAAAACATAGCAAACAATAGCAAAAAAACAAATAAATGAATAAAAAAAATAAAATATCTAAATCACCCCAAAAGTTTTAAAGGAAAAAATAATTAAATGTTTGAAGAAAAAACAAAACAAAAACATTTTGCAAAAAAAAAAAAATCGCATTTCTTAAAAAAAAAAACAAAAACAAGGTAGAAGATTCAATTTGAGAAGAAAATAAAAACTGCTTGAGAAATATACTAAAGTTCAAAGGCAGACATATTTATCATATTTATTTTTACCATCATTAACATCCATGCTCATTGGTGGACTGATGGACTGATGGTCTTATTAAAGAGCTTCCTGAATTCTTCATTCATATGTTTATGATCTAAAACGTTATTTCTGTCTTTGAAGTATAAAGCACCTTTAAGACTGATGGTTGCTGTTTTGCATATTGATGCTGTGTTACCTGCTGTAGCTGAATGATAAGGAGGAGGCCCTGGCCCACCAGAGGAAGGTCAGCATCATGTTAGCCCACAATGCAGAGGAGCTGCAGAAACAGTTGCATCTGGATTCAAATTGCTGCCCATCAGATCCATCAGAGACCCCAAGTCAGTCGCAAAAAACATCTGACACATTGGAGTCGAAGATACAACCGAAAGTCTCATCAGAGTCCAACATCCAAACACAGCTACAACAAGAGCTGCCAGATTCCCCACTTCAGCCAGAACCACCATCAGAGTCCAGGACTGAACCTCAGGAGCTGAGAGACACATCACAGTCCAACATCCAGCCCCTGTCCAACCACGAGAACCACGTGTCTGGAATCCAAATATCAGACCAACCAGAGTCCTAATCCTCCAACAGGACTGCTCAGACTCCATGCAATCAGGGTTGAGGACTTTGTAAGACTTTGATGGATCGTCTGTGACGTCCCACAGGAATTGTGTCTGAAGGAACAGTATGAAGGCAGATGATTTGGCCTGACTGCTCACTGCTGTTCCAGCAGCTTCTGGACTTGAAACACCCAACTGTTGTCCTCAGAGAGGACGACTAGCTGAACTGCGGCTGTGACATCCAGCCCCAAACACACCGTTTCTACATCACACCAACGCTTTTTACTACTAGATTTAAATCTGGAAAAGCATACGAAGAAACAAGCATAGATGAATGTCTGTTATCATTTTCCCAAACCTTGTGAACAACCTCTCAGGTGTTACTGCAACATGTTCTCACTCCTAACTCGTCACATGGTGCCGCTCTGTCAGTGACCCTCTACATCTACCTGCGACGTTTTGGGTATCCTTCTGCGTCAGCTGATTATGCACCAGGATGCAGTTACAATGATGTCAACAAATGTGTGTGTGGTGGAATAAAGCAGCATGGTTTGGTTTAGGCAAAAGAGGCACATGTTAAGGTGTAGATAAAGAAACGCTCACATCCACACAAGGAGGCCATCAGGCTGTAGAAGGAGGCCTTTCTGGCTCTAATGGCCCAGGGGTCTTCTGAAGCAGCAGACAGGTAATGGTTGGCCAGAATGGCTGCAGCTGAGGCGGTCGCCAAAACTAAAACTCAAGTGTGGGAGGAGTTTAGGGAGGCCATGGAGGAGGACTTTCGGTCGGCCTCAAAGAAGTTCTGGCAAAATGTGAGACGTCTCCAGAAGGGGAAACAGGGCTTGTTTCAGGGTGTGTTCAGCATGGGAGGCGAACTGCTGACCTGGACTGGGGATTTTGTTGAGTGGTGGAAGGAACACTTTGAGGAACTCCTGAACCCTATTGTCACGTCTTTCGTGGAGGAGGCAGGGTCTTAAGACTTGGGGGATTCTTCATCCATAGCTCTGTCAGAGGTCGCTGAGGTAGTCAAAATGCTTCTTGGCGGCAGGGCACCAGGTGTGGATGAGATTCGCCCTGAGATGCTGAAGGCTCTGGACATTGTTGGGCTGACTTGGCTGACACGCCTTTTCATTGTCGGGTGGAGGTCAGGTACAATGCCTGTGGAGTAGCAGACCGGGGTGGTGGTTCCCATTTTTAAAAAAGGGGAATGGAAAGTGAAAGCCTTGGAGTCCCTCAGCACGGGCTGGAAACGTTGCTGGGGAGAGGGACGTCTGGAATGTTCTGCTCCACCTGTTGCCCCTGCAATCCGGCCCCGGATAAGCGGAAGAAAATGGATGGATGGATGGGCGTCCGCACGGGAAGTAAACTCTGGTGTCCTGCATGAAAGTCCTTCAGCATTTCATGCATAGTCATGCATTCTCATCTGACACTGTCCAAAGGTGGCTTTTGGCATCACTTTCATATACCAAAAGCACTGACAGAGCTGCGCGATGTGACGAGTTCGGAGTGAGAACGGGGTGGTTATCGATATGAAATAAAGCATGGTTCTGAAGTCCTTTGAAGTGGCGGATGGCGTCAGTTTACAATGCAGCTGGGTAGCATCTTTTGTGGTACGATACGACTGCTGGACGGTATCAGTTTGAAACGCTGCCGGGAACAAGGTAATTTAAGGAGATAGAAAGTCCTCATTGACTGAGTGGTGATGGGTCCAACAAACCCTGGATTTTCACCCATGATCCCACTGTTGGAGCCAAACCATGATGCTTTTGTCTAAACTTAACCATGTGCTTGTATTGCACAATGAAATAAACATAAATATAAGGTGTTTTTCTGAAGCAAGTGTATTTGAAAATTAACTGTATCTAACAATTGGAAAATGTACATTTCCTAAAACAAAAGTATATTTTGAAAAGACACAATGGATTGGTACACTGTCGCAGTACATCAATAACAAACACAGGACAACACCTAGTGCATCATATGTAGACGTGAACGGCACTTACCAATCGGCGTTCTATGATAAGTTAGGATGAGAATGTGTTGGCTTTTTAACGCGGGGTCTGTGGGCACTGACTGTGTTTTAGAGCCAGCCTAAGGTGGTTATTCTATGAACTGCAGCTATTGGCGCTTCCACGTTGGCTTCATTTTTCAGCCCTGGAGCTTGCTGCTTAGTCATAGCAAGAAACTTTAGTTGTAACAGCAAAATACCATTTATCTTGATATAATATTAAATCATTTATTGTTTTAACATAAAACATTTCACGTTATAACACGATCACGATCACATACTGTTATAACATGAAATGTTATAAAGATAACTTGATAACTTATTTTTTAAAACTCGTGTCAATGAGGAAAAGGTCTGCGCAAAATGATAAATAAAGGAATGTGGCTCACTGACATGCATTGATTGAGTTCTACTTGGGTTGAAACATGGCAACATTTTGCTTTTTTTTGAACGCAGTGTGATAAGCATACTGTGGCCCTACTGTATTATTGTGTGACTTTGCACCTCATACAACCCACATCAGAAGATCTGTTGTTCAAAAGAAAAGTTTATGCTATATTACATTTTTTTCTGACACCACATCACCCTGTGCTTTTTTGTTATTTCAAACTTTATTTTTAAAGAATTATATCTTCTGGTTTCATTGTGTAATGCAGACTCTGGAAGTCTTAAACATGGTGAACAGGGTTCTTTATGCACCCATTCTGTGCTGCAATTATATTTATGCATTCCCTGATGTTTTTATATACAAAGTTATTGTCAGATGTAATAATAATCAAACCTCTCAAGATGATATCCATCCTGCTAGTTCAGCTTTGGACAGGGAGCTAATAAGATCTCATGAGTAACTTATACCAGTATGACTGTTGAGAAACGAAATCTGTTTAATTATGATGATGTCATGAATTATTAAATGTATGCAATCATACCTACATAAACTATTTTCAACTGGAAACTGGAAGCAGTTGAGGTTTGGCCTTTTCACTGGATTGGCAAATCTGGTCATGTGTAGTTCAGCATCATGAGATACATTAAGTTATGAAAGGTAGGGGCTGACAGATCATCGGCCTGGCCGATTATCAGGGCCAATATTTGGCATTTTGCTGATTATCTGTATCTGTGTTTTATTTTAATGATCAGCGATAAAATTAATTAAAAAGTGCAAAGGAAGTGTCAGCATGTGAGGAACATCGGCTTTGTAAAACCTCAGGGAGCTTATTTGTTAATTTTTTATTTTAATTTTCACTTGCTGGGAACTCGTCTATGATGTTGAAGGTTTTAATTTTGATTAAACATTTCCTGAAATACATTTAAACATTTTTTTTTGTTGTTGTTGGAGTTTGTTTCTAAATATTAACAAAGATTTTTGCTTTTATTTTAAATGCATATCGGTTCTAAATATCGGCTATCCGTGTTATTAAATAGTTTGTATCGGCCCTGAAAAAAATAATATTGGTCAGCCCCTAATTTAAAGTTTACCCCTGCTCTGTTATTTTTTTATGTCATAGTTTCGTTTATTGATGTTTTTGAAAAACTCAGTTCACAAGTTTCTTTTTAAAGCCTTAATGGAACTGTTTTCATATAGAAAGCATAATCATCCAGTTGGTCTAAACGAAACATTATTACAACTACATGAACACATAACCATGAGTGTGCAAACACTGGCAAGCATTAGTGATCAAAGAATATGAAGTGTGGGTGTATGATGTTAAGTTGTTCATAGAGGTTCTTCATATAGTTTGTCAACAGCTTGTTTTTTTTGCGACAGGTCTGGAACCTTCAACACATAAAATAAAACAGTGAAACATGATGATGTGTGCCTTTTAATGTGTTTACTTTCTCCTTTTTTTAAATTACTATGAGTACAGTGTCCGTTCACAACACGGCCATTTGGAACATGCACATTGCTTGGCCTGTGGTATTGCTACTTGCAGCTTTCTTGAGAACAGCTTCTTAATAACTTTATTTTTCAAATCTTTATTTCGAACATGGCAAATAAAATAAAACAAAATAAAAATAAAAATATGAGCAAAAAAAAACCAATCATAATGCCCATCATACATATTCAATAACCAAACATAAGTATTTGATGTTCGAAAAGGAGTAGGAGGAAGGAAATACTTATTAAATCCTACCCCCTTATTTCCATTTATATATGTAAATGTGTATATATATGTGTGTGTGTGTGTATTGTTAAAGTATGAGATTTGCATGAAATTTTTTGACAACTTTGACAACAATTTTGGACAACATTCTTTACTGTCTTTTTTAGGATTATTGGACGACATACTATACTGTCTCGTCTTTGATGACTTTTGGAAAAAAAACAAAAAAAATGTAATGTTTCTGAAATGGCACAAAAACGTCATAGTATACTATGTTGTCCAAAATGGCACAAAAACATCATACTATAGTATGTCTTCCTAATGGCACCAAAACATCATAGTATAGTATGTCATCCAATATGGCACCAAAATGTCATGCTATTGTAGGATGTTCAAAGTGGCACAAAAAAGTTATTGTATATTATATTGTCAAAAATGGCACCAAAACACATAGTATAGTATGTTGTCTAAAATGGTTAAGAAAAACATCATAGTATAGTATGTCATCCAAAATAGCACCCAAACATCATACTATAGTATATTGTCCATAATGGCACCAAAACGTCATAGTGTATTTT